>NC_091157.1:54300943-54405934 GCF_040958095.1 Procambarus clarkii
TATGCTGGTGAGCCTATAATATAATGTCTAAGTTCAGTCCATGTAGATCGTAAGTCCAGTATATCGGTGAGTCTGTAAATTAATGTGTAGGTTCAATCCATGTAGATGGTTAGTCTAATATGTTGGTGAGTCTGCATTATAATGTGTAGGCTCAGCCCATGTTGAGTGTTAGTCCAATATATTGGTGAGTCTGTAAAATAATATGAAGGTTCAATCCATGTAGAGTGTTAGTCCAATATGTTGGTAAGTCTGTAGTATAATGTGTAGGTTCAGTTCCTGTTGAGTGTTAGTCCAATTTGTTGGTGAGTCCTTTATATAATGTGTAGGTTCAGTCCATGTTGAGTGTTAGTCTAATTTGTTGGTGGGTCTGTAAAATAATGTATAGGCTCAGTCCATGTGGATGGTTTGTCCAATATGTTGGTGAGTCTGTAATGTAATGTGTAGGTTCAGTCTATATTGAAGGATAGTCTAACGTGGTGTTGAGTCTGTAATAAGGTGTAGGTTCAGTCCATGTAGAAAGTTAGTTCAATATATTGTTGAGTCTGTAATATAATGTGTAGGTTCAGTTTAAGTAGAAGTTTAGTCCAATATGTTGGCGAGTCTGTAATATAAAGTGTAGGTTCAGTCCATGTAAATGGTTAATCCAAAATGTTGATGAGTCTGTAATATAATGTGAAGGTTCAGTCCATGTTGAGTGTTAGTCTAATATGTTGCTGAGTCTGTAATATATAGTGTGTAGGTTCAGTCCATGTTGAGGGTTAGTCCGATATGTTGGTGAGTTTGTAATATAAAATACAGGTTCAGTACATGTTGAGGTTAGTCCAATATGTTGTTGTGCTGGTAAGTTAACGTGTTGGTCCAGTGCGTGTCAAGGCAAGATGTGTTGACACATTGTTGACGGGGTATCACCTCAAGAGGACTCCACTGACATTAGAGAAAGCAACTGTTTTTTTTTGCATTTAGTGCATTCAGGAAGTAGCAAAGAGACACAACGGTAGTACAAGTAATGCATCAATGTATACAGTAAAGACAACCTTGACAACTGCGAACTCATTGTTGATTTAATGAAATAATATTATGTGACAAAGAAAAGATGAGGTTTTTCCTCAGATGGGGAGAAGGTATGAGTTGTAGCAGACATACGTGATGCTATGTTAGTCTGGATTAATCCCTTAAACGACGAAACGTTATGTATAAAGGTAACTCTCATCTCACTGTTTCACTGACCTACTAGACAAGTACAAAACAGAAATTGTGTTGGTAACTCCATTTGAGGTGAATGTTGAATATAATTCTCCACGTGAGGGAAATGTTGGCTGTAACTCTCCCAACTGAGTGAATTGTTGACTGTAACTCTCACCTTAAGGGAAAAGTTTGGCTATAACTTTCGACTTGAAGGGAATGTTGTTTATTCTACCACTTGAAAAGGAATGCGGACTATTGCTCTCCACTTGAATGCAATAATCATTGCAACTCTTGTTCCCTTTTTGCAATCACTAAAATGGAATCCCAATACCAAGATAAAGGACACCAAACTCCCCACTGGTCTCCCAAGCATTGTGGAATAGAGTGGAGAGTCTCATGTCGTCCGTCTATCGGCCTGCCGTATCATCTGTCGTGAATCTATTGATCTGAACACCAGCAACTTGAAGTAAATGTGGAACAGGAACACACTACGGCTGAGTAAGGGTCCTCGGTGCTGTGGTTCTCACCAACACTACAGAACATATCAGGTCGTCGGGTGCAACGAGAGCAAAGTTGGTTGCAATTTTCAATCTGAGAAGATCATTGGCTTTAGCTCTGCTTATAAGAAATGTTGGCTGTATTTCCTGACTTAGAGGGAATATCTGCTGTATTTCTCCACTTGAGGGGAATGATTGCTGTATTTATCCACTTCAAGGGAATGTTGGCTGCAACTGGCCACTTGAGGGAAATGTTTGCTGTATTTATGCACTTGAGGGGAATGTTTGGTGTATTTTTTCACGCAAGAAAAAAAGACTCATTTGTCCATGCTCCAGATCCTAAACTTTTTGACCCAAGCTCAAAACTCAAAAGGGCTTATATAGCTATGACAAATACGGAACTTTATAGAATAGCCACGAAGATATGTGAGGATAAAGAGTACATTGCAGCATCCATGACATTTGCTGGTGGATTGAGTAAGTATGGATATGACGATCTTATGGACATATTTAATTTAAATCAAATTCAGGAGGGTCTTGCCACAAGAGAATCAGCAAATATTCAGAATCCATTAGTGGCCAAGTTCGAAACCATAGCCGACCTTACGAACTTTGCTAAAACGTGTGAAGACCGGGAACTACTTTCCAAAATTAATATGTTCCATTACAGTGGGAGTAGGACACCCTATCACGTGACTCTGCTTACTCAGAGGTGCAACACAGAGGCATCCGAGGCAGATATATGCTTCAGTACCGTTCACATGTCCAAAGGACTTGAATGGGACTGGGTTATATTGACAGATGGCATTATTAACCCATTATTCAACTTACAAGACTTATATGCATATAATGATGAAATGTTGAGGCAGGCGTATGTGTCCTCGACACGAGCCAAGAAGTTCTTAACCATCAACAATGCGGTTCTCTATGCCCTCCTTTCCGCCCATGACGAGCTGGACGTGTTAGTAGCGAGGAAGAGCGTCCAGGAGAGCGTTGTGTGTCTGTGGTGCCACGCCCCCGTCACCCCCTCGCCCTCCCCGCTCATAATTAAGGTACCCTCGCAATCACTTTTTTAATAAACTCTTGTCATGATTTTTGTTCAAAGGTATTATATATATTAAGTGGTAATTTTGTGTAATATATAATTGCCGGACTTGAAAATAGTAATGATACATGACATATTATATTTCTTATAAAGGAGAAAGATGTCACATAATCTTGAATATACTTAATTTTGTATATAATTTTTAGGCACTGTCATACTACATATCTGATAAAGGTTACCGGTTTCCCGGAGGATATATGTGCGACGGGTGTGCAACAAATGCAGTAGTCACAAGCCTCACCAGGTGAGAAACAATTTGTTAGTGGTGCTGTGAGTTGTTAGTGGTGCTGTGAGTTGTTAGTGGTGCTGTGAGTTGTTACTAGTGCTGTGAGTTGTTAGTGGTGCTGTGAGTTGTTAGTGGTGCTGTGAGTTGTTTGTGGTGCTGTGAGTTGTTAGTGGTGCTGTGAGATGTTAGAGGTGCTGTGAGTTGTTAGTGGTGCTGTGAGTTGTTAGTGGTGCTGTGAGATGCTAGTGGTGCTGTGAGATGTTAGTGGTGCTGTGAGTTGTTAGTGGTGCTGTGAGATGTTAGAGGTGCTGTGAGTTGTTAGTGGTGCTGTGAGTTGTTAGTGGTGCTGTGAGTTGTTAGTGGTGCTGTGAGATGTTAGTGGTGCAGTGAGTTTTAAGTGATGTTGTGAGTTGATAGTGGTGTTTTGAGTTGTTAGTGGGGCATTATGTTGTTAATTGTACATAACGTTGTTAGTGGTGCATCAAGTTGTTAGGTGGTGCTGTGAGTTGTTAGTGCTACATCAAGTTGTTAGTGGTGCATCAATTTGTTAGTGGTGCATCAAGTTGTCAGTGGAACATTAAAGTTCTTAGGTGTGCATCAAGTTGTTAGTGGAGCATCAAGTTGTTAGTGGTGCATCAAGTTGATAGTGGTGCATCAAGTTGTTAGCGGTGCTGTGAGTTGTTAGTTGTGCTGTGAGTTGGTATTGGTGCTGTGAGCTATTTGCGGTGTTATGAGTTGTTAGTGGGGATCAAGTTTTTAGAGGTGCTGTGATTTGTAAGTTGTGTTGTGAGTTGTTACTTGGGCATCAAGTTGTTAGTTGTACTGTGAGTTAGTGAGGCTGTGAGTTGTTGGTGGTGCTCTGAGTTGTTAATGGTGTGTGAGTTGTTAGCGGTGCATCAACTAACAAAGCATTAATATTATTGTTTTAATTACCTTTATTCTTCTATTGAAATTCATATATTTTTCTTCATGAATAATATTATGTTTCAGAATCACTGGAATAGAAGGTGCTGATATGCAAATCTTTGCTCGAGCCTCCCGCTTAAGGTTGATCACTGGGAAGCAGCACGAATCAACCCTCTACAACGAGAACGCAATGAGATGGGTAATTATTTTGTTACAAAGGTCTGCAGACTAATAGCAGACATTTAAAGCTCAGTTGACTATTTCCTGACCTAAAAAGCTCAGTAGACTGAAATCTATTGTTCAAAGCTTTGGTGCCTAACCCATGATCTTTCAAAGATTAGTAGACAAACACCTTATCTTCAAAGCACATTACACTACTAAATGACCGTCAAAGTTCAGTAAACTAATACCTGACCTTCAAAGCAAAGTAAACTAGTGCCTGACCTTCAAAGTTCAGTAAACTAATTCCAGACCTTCAAAGCTCAGTAGACTAATAAACAACCTTCAAAATCAGAAGATTAAGACATGACCTTAAAAACTGTGTTGACTATTACCTGACCTTTGAAATCTCAGATTCACATCGAAACTTAAAAAATTATTAGATTAACGCCAGACCCTCAAATCAGAGTAGAGTAATCCCTGACCTTGAAAGCTTTGTAGACTAACACCTAACTTCAAAAAATTAGTAGACTAACACATAACTTCAAAAGTTAAGTAGACTAACACCTAACTTCAAAAGATTAGTAGACTAACACATGATCTTCAAATCTTAGTAGCCAAAACCGTACTTGCTAAGCAGAGAAGACTAAGACAACAATTAAAACACAATAGACTAACAACTTACTTTCAAAGCATAGTAGACTAATACCTGACTTTCAAAGATCAATAGATTAATAAGTTATCTTCAAAGTTCAATACCCTAATACGTGACCTTCAGAGCTAAATATACTAATTCCTGCAATTCAAAGCACAGTAGATTAACACCAGCCCTTCAGAGTACAGTTTTCTCTCACTTGACCCTCAAAGTTTAGTAGACAAACACTTGTCCTTCAAAGCACAGTTGGCTCACTTCTGACCTTCAAGGTTTATAAGATTAACACCTGATCTTCTAAGCTTAGAAGACTAACACCTGACCTTAAAGCACAGTAGACTTGCATCTGACCTGCAAAGCACCGTAGATTTACAATTGCCCTTCAAAGCACAGTAGACTAATACCTGACCTTCAGAGCACAGTACATTAACACCTGACCTTCAAAGCACAGTAGACTAACACCTGACCTTCAAAGCACAGTATACTAACTCCTGACCTTCAGAGCACAGTACACTAATACCTGACCTTCAAAGCACAGTACAGTAATACCTCACCTTCGAAGCACAGTAGACTAGCTCCTGACCTTCAGAGCACAGCACCCTAGCACATGACCTTCAAAGCACAGTAGACTGGCACCTGACCTTCAGAGCACAGTAGACTAGCACCTGACCTTCAGAGCACAGTACACTAGCACCTGACCTTCAAAGCACAGTACACTAGCACCTGACCTTCAGAGCACAGTAGACTAGCATCTAATCATCAAAGCACAGTAGACTAGCACCTGACCTTCAGAGCACAGTAGACTAGCACCTGACCTTCATAGCACAGTAGACTAGCACCTGACCTTCAAAGTACAGTAGACTAGCACCTGACCTTCAAAGCACAGTAGACTAAGACCTGACCTTCAAAGCATAGTATAATATCACATGACCTTCAAAGCACAGTAGACTAACACTTGCCCTGCAAAGCACAGTTGACTAATACCTGCCCTGCAAAGCACAGTAGACTAATACCTGACCTTCAAAGCTCGGTAGACGAACATCTGACCTTCAAAGCACAGTAGACTAACACCTGACTTTCAAAGCACAGTAGACTAACACCTGCCCTGCAAAGCTCGGTAGACTTACACCTGCCCTTCAAAGCTCAATAAACTAACACCTACTCTTCAAAGTTCAGTAGACTAACACATTTTTATTTTTATTTGTTTCAGTGTTATTCTGGCATAGGCCTTAAGCCTCTGGCTGGCCCACTATGTGTTACTTGTTTTTGTTTCTCTTTTATTTAGGCAGAGTATGAGTATTTATGACTTGTATGTTCGTTTCAGTATGAATATGCTGCATGTGTTTGACAACTTCTTCTGCTCTGTTGAATCATAGTTATCATATTGGGTTTGTGACTGCACTGTGTTAGATAATGTTTCAGTGGTGTGTGTCGGGCATTTCTCCACAGTGCTGACATTTCCTCCCAACTTCTGGAACCTGTATGCCTATTTCCTATGCACATGGGTATCGAAGCTTGATGCTATATAAGTGTACTTATGTTTTGTGTATTTTGATAAAAGGCTTCCTTTTATCAAAATAAGCGGTTCCTAGTTAGTTGAATTCTTGCACAAAACCGCAGATCCTGATGTTGCTGCTGCTTTGTTGTGGTCACTGTACATCTTCTGCATTACTCTATTTAAATTAACTGTACTCACTTAAATTGTGATGGACTCTGTGAAATGTAAATGTCTATATTTCTTCTCTTAGTTGCAAGTTCTGAAACTTTGTGTACAATATCCTTCCCTATTAATCCCACATGACTTGGAACCAAGTTGATAAGTACCCGACGGCCTTGACTTTTGAATCTTTGCATTAATGCTATGACGTTTGTGGTCAGATGGATGTTATCACGTATGTGTTCTTGTTGGAAGGTTTCAGTGGCAGTTCTCGAATCTGTATGTATGATAACATGTTGTCTGTGTTCAGCAAGAGTATGTTCCAAAGCATTTTGAATGGCTAGCATTTCTGTTTGTAAAGTTGAACACCCGTTTGAGAGTCTCCAACTAACTACAGAATTTCCTGCATGAACAAATCCACAAAGGCAGTGACGAGGGTTCGAACCTATGTCCGAGAGCATCCCATACACTGCCTTAATCGACTGAGTTACAACAAGGTTAACAGAATTGCATCCAGAAGTTCTTCTGACTTTACTTGGATCCTGCAGCCTCTCCGAGACACAAACCATGATTTTACGCAATTACCCCATGCACTCGAGCTCTGTCAATAGGCCGTTCTACCTCTTCGCCCTTACTTCATTACACACAGAAATGACAATAGCGTGATGCCTCAAATGAACAAATACATATGGGCCGTAACGAGGGTTCGAACCTACGTCCGAGAGCATCCCAGACGCTGCCCTAATCGACTGAGCTACGACATGGTTAAAAGAATTGCAACCAGAAGTTCTACTTCAACTCTACTTCAGAATGCGCTCTATAAGTCATCATAATTATTGGGACCGCTTAAAAGTTGACACACTCCCGCTACACAAACACACCTCCTTGACAAACACCTCCAAGAATTACCGGATTCATACGTCAGGCTGCGAGCAGCCGCGTCCAAAAGCCTTTTTTGACCATACGACTAACCGGCGGGCTGAGGGGCTATTGAACCCCAGAAGCTACACAAGGAAAGACGCTGACGTGTGAAGAGTTTTTTAAATTTGTCAGTTACCAATCCAGTTTGGACTTGGGACTTGGCCAAGTGATGGTTCACTGACTTAAGTTTATTGTCTGTCTCTTGTGTTGAATGATTCCGTTGATCTTGAGTTGCCACTACTTCTTGCAGTTGTTTTTGTGGATTTTTATGGTCTGGTGTCTTGACTACCCGACTGTTGTTGGTTGTCTGCATGTCCATGTCGCGTTGTTTGTCCTCTTGTGCTCTGTCTTGTCTCATTCTGTTTCTTGTGTAACTGAGGTCTGCTGCAGGATCTTGTCCATTATTACACAAGTGATTTCTTGAGTCTGTTGTTGTGAGGCGTTCTTCATCATCTGTAGGCAATTGATAATGGTCTCTGCCAAGATCTTCAGGATGTTTTTATAGCTGGATTTCGGTAAAACAGTAAATTTGCTGTGTTGATTCCGAAAGTGATTGCTGTTCCTCCCATGTCTCACACTTGCCTTCTGGACTGTGTCTTGCCCTCCCACATCTCACACTGGTCCTGTATTGCATGTCCGCTCCACCCATCCTCACACACTTGCTTTATAATTATATAAAATATAATTGTGACTGTAAGGGTTGTATACGTGCCCGTCTTCTCTGGAATTACATGGGGTTGTATCGCAGCAACCTCCCCCCCCCACCAACCACCAGACGTATACAGTACTGTACTCCGGCTTCTCCCAAAATGCCACATATAAGACTTGTGTTTTATGATAGTGAAGCAAGACACTTATCATACTTAGTACACTTAAAAAACAATCATGAACGTTTGGGCAAGATTTTTTAAATCGAGACTTACATAATTATTGTTTACTGTAAGATTGAAATTGAATTGAAATTGAAATTGAAATAAGTTTATTGAGGTAAAATACACACAAAGGGATGAGGTAGCTCAAGCTATTCTCACCCCATTCAGTACAACGTGTTAATATATACATAGACACACATCACAAATAAACACATTACCAAACATTTTGAGAGGTAAAAATATACATTTCCTCCTTCACAAGTAGTATGTTATCAGACGTACACACAAATACTTTTATGACCTAGGTATACTGTATAGACAAATTGCAAGACACCTGCAGATAATTCAACAAAATATTACAATCTTGGTGCAAAATTCTTATATCTCTCAAGAATATCATCAACCTTTCCGTTGTGACACATCCAGGCTATTTGTTCAGGAACAGTCCTTATCTCAGTGTTTCTATATACACTAATCAACGGACAATCAAGAATATAATGGGCAAGGGTGTGAGACCTTAACATACCACATAGTTTACACTTCGTGTCATTACCATGAACATCTATCCCATATTCCCAGTAATATTTGTACCCAAGCCTGAGCCGCATGTACACAGAGTCACTCCAAGCATTTCTCCTTTTACCATAAGTGAAATGGGTGTTTTGACTCACATACATGTAGTGTTGCATGGTTTGACTACTCTCATACATTATCTCTCTCCTCTCCACTCCCGCCTGTGCCTGAATATTTCTGATTTTGCTTCTTATTTGTCTCATTGTGAATTCACATTCAATGTCAACTTGTGGTTTTGATGTGGCACGTTTGGCCAAGTCATCTGCCACCTCGTTGAGCACTATTCCAACGTGAGATGGAATCCACATGAATTTCACACTATAACCTTTCAGCTGTATCTCAGTTATTCTTCTCTTACAGTCCTCCACTATAGACATGAAGACTGGGTTTCGACTGTTTAAGGACTCCAGTGCTCCTCGGCTATCGACAAATACAAAAACATTTTTGTCGTCATGACGTACTTCCTCCAAACACGCCAGAATGGCCTGCAGTTCAGCTTGTGTGGATGATATATAATTACTAAGCCGGAGTTCAATTATCCTGTCCACAGTCCCAAACTCCGTATAATCCCTTATTAGGACACCACACCCTGCCCTGCCATCCTCCGCCACCGACCCGTCGCAATATACATGTAAACTGTTGCCTCTTGGTAACCGAGATATCATGCTTCCATACAAACACCGTAATTGTCCCGGTTCATGATGAATCTTTTTCACCTTGAGGGGTACAATTTCGACGTCTATTTTCTGTACTTTCCAGGGAGCAGACATATTGCACTTTCGAGAGGGTTTACAGCAGTCAAGTACGTCGTATTCCCTGAGGTCATGAGCTAATCCTCTCGTATAGCGTGTCTCCCTCAGTTTCCTGGAAGTGTGTACGTCACTCAAGCAGGTCTGAACGCTCTCAAACAGCTTATCCCCTCCTTTTCTCCGCATGAAACGAATAGATACTCTAGTGTTAATGTCACGGACTCTATCACACACACTCTGTAAATTTAATTCCATTCTCATTATTTCAATCATTGCATTTCTTTGACATCCAAGAATAATCCTCATAGCCTCGTTCTGTATCAGCTCTATTTTTTGAATTCTGCCTTGGCCTGTGTAAGACAATACGGGTGCTGCGTAGTCTATCAGGGAGCGAACAGTGCTTATGTATAACATCCGCAAGATAGGTACCCCAACACCTTTACCAGAAAAAGCCAGTGCTTTTAGAGGATGCAGACGGGCTTTACATAAGGTGCTGATATGATTTATTTCAGCATTTTTACTCTCACATGTGTATCCAACATACATGCCCAGATACTTGTACTTCTGTACACGGCTCAGTTCCACACCATTTAGAGTAATTGTTATATTTCTTCGTTTCCTATACTCGTATTTGGTTTTATCTGCATTTATAACTAAGCCTAACTTGTGACAGGTTGTACCAAGTATGTTAAGAGCATCTTGAATTTTGTTCCCAGAAGTGCCTTGTATAAGAATGTCATCAGCATATATGATCGTCGTGACCCCTGGAGGATACATCTCTGATGCTAATCTGTTCATTAATACATTGAATAAGGTGGGACTTAATACTCCCCCTTGTGGGGTACCTAACTGAAACCTCCGTTCCTCAGACATGTATCCCTGGTAATACACCTGACCTTTTCTGCCTTGCAGGTAATCCCTTATCCAGTGTAGCAATCTCCCTGTTATTCCCAGATTGGCTAATTCGTATAAGATTACTTCCCCATTGGCTTTATCAAACGCTCCTTGTACTGTAAGATTAGAATAATGTTTGTTTCTCTCTCAGGAACAGCAGGGTGCTATTAACAGAACAAAAAGGAGGATCCGCGTTTTAGCCAATCTGATTGTCTTAAAACGCCATAGGTCCCTGGTTTCCAATGATGGTCTTCCCCCGGTCGTCTAGGTCCAGAACCACCACCATGATTAAATGATCATGAAAATTTTGAAGAATTCTGTAAAAGAAAAAGAAAATTATTTCAATTTCAATAATTTTTCCAATGTTAGAGTGTTTGATTTTCATTTATGACTTATTTGTGTTTATTTTACTTTTCCTGTGATACCTCCTGTGTGTGTGTGTGTGCTCACCTATTTGTGCTTGCGGGGGTTGAGCTTTGGCTCTTTGGTCCCGCCTCTCAACTGTCAATCAACTGGTGTACAGATTCCTGAGCCTAGTGGGCTCTATCATATCTACATTTAAAACTGTGTATGGAGTCAGCCTCCACCACATCACTGCCTAATGCATTCCATCCGTTAACTAACCTGACACTGAAAAAGTTCCTTCTAACGTCTCTGTGGCTCATGTGGGTACTCAGTTTCCACCTGTGTCCCCTTGTTCGCGTCCAAGGAACGTGTCCCTTGTTCGCGTTGTGTGTGTGTGTGTGTGTGTGTGTGTGTGTGTGTGTGTGTGTGTGTGTGTGTGTGTGTGTGTGTGTGTGTGTGTGTGTGTGTGTGTGTGTGTGTGTGTGTGTGTGTGTGTGTGTGTGTGTGTGTGTTTGTGTGTGTGTGTGTGTGTGTGTGTGTGTGTGTGTGTGTGTGTGTGTGTGTGTGTGTGTGTGTGTGTGTGTGTGTGTGTGTGTGTGTGTGTGTGTGTGTGTGTGTGTGTGTGTGTTTTCACAGTTTTTCACAGTACAGTTTTCTCTCACTTGACCCTCAAAGTTTAGTAGACAAACACTTGTCCTTCAAAGCACAGTTGGCTCACTTCTGACCTTCAAGGTTTATAAGATTAACACCTGATCTTCTAAGCTTAGAAGACTAACACCTGACCTTAAAGCACAGTAGACTTGCATCTGACCTGCAAAGCACCGTAGATTTACAATTGCCCTTCAAAGCACAGTAGACTAATACCTGACCTTCAGAGCACAGTACATTAACACCTGACCTTCAAAGCACAGTAGACTAACACCTGACCTTCAAAGCACAGTATACTAACTCCTGACCTTCAGAGCACAGTACACTAATACCTGACCTTCAAAGCACAGTACACTAATACCTCACCTTCGAAGCACAGTAGACTAGCACCTGACCTTCAGAGCACAGCACCCTAGCACATGACCTTCAAAGCACAGTAGACTGGCACCTGACCTTCAGAGCACAGTAGACTAGCACCTGACCTTCAGAGCACAGTACACTAGCACCTGACCTTCAAAGCACAGTACACTAGCACCTGACCTTCAGAGCACAGTAGACTAGCATCTAATCTTCAAAGCACAGTAAACTAGCACCTGACCTTCAGAGCACAGTAGACTAGCACCTGACCTTCATAGCACAGTAGACTAGCACCTGACCTTCAAAGTACAGTAGACTAGCACCTGACCTTCAAAGCACAGTAGACTAAGACCTGACCTTCAAAGCATAGTATAATATCACATGACCTTCAAAGCACAGTAGACTAACACTTGCCCTGCAAAGCACAGTTGACTAATACCTGCCCTGCAAAGCACAGTAGACTAATACCTGACCTTCAAAGCTCGGTAGACGAACATCTGACCTTCAAAGCACAGTAGACTAACACCTGACTTTCAAAGCACAGTAGACTAACACCTGCCCTGCAAAGCTCGGTAGACTTACACCTGCCCTTCAAAGCTCAATAAACTAACACCTACTCTTCAAAGTACAGTAGACTAACACATTTTTATTTTTATTTGTTTCAGTGTTATTCTGGCATAGGCCTTAAGCCTCTGGCTGGCCCACTATGTGTTACTTGTTTTTGTTTCTCTTTTATTTAGGCAGAGTATGAGTATTTATGACTTGTATGTTCGTTTCAGTATGAATATGCTGCATGTGTTTGACAACTTCTTCTGCTCTGTTGAATCATAGTTATCATATTGGGTTTGTGACTGCACTGTGTTAGATAATGTTTCAGTGGTGTGTGTCGGGCATTTCTCCACAGTGCTGACATTTCCTCCCAACTTCTGGAACCTGTATGCCTATTTCCTATGCACATGGGTATCGAAGCTTGATGCTATATAAGTGTACTTATGTTTTGTGTATTTTGATAAAAGGCTTCCTTTTATCAAAATAAGCGGTTCCTAGTTAGTTGAATTCTTGCACAAAACCGCAGATCCTGATGTTGCTGCTGCTTTGTTGTGGTCACTGTACATCTTCTGCATTACTCTATTTAAATTAACTGTACTCACTTAAATCGTGATGGACTCTGTGAAATGTAAATGTCTATATTTCTTCTCTTAGTTGCAAGTTCTGAAACTTTGTGTACAATATCCTTCCCTATTAATCCCACATGACTTGGAACCAAGTTGATAAGTACCCGACGAGCTTGACTTTTGAATCTTTGCATTAATGCTATGACGTTTGTGGTCAGATGGATGTTATCACGTATGTGTTCTTGTTGGAAGGTTTCAGTGGCAGTTCTCGAATCTGTATGTATAACATGTTGTCTGTGTTCAGCAAGAGTATGTTCCAAAGCATTTTGAATAGCATTTCTGTTTGTAAAGTTGAACACCCGTTTGAGAGTCTCCAACTAACTACAGAATTTCCTGCATGAACAAATCCACAAAGGCAGTGACGAGGGTTCGAACCTATGTCCGAGAGCATCCCATACACTGCCTTAATCGACTGAGTTACAACAAGGTTAACAGAATTGCATCCAGAAGTTCTTCTGACTTTACTTGGATCCTGCAGCCTCTCCGAGACACAACCCATGATTTTACGCAATTACCCCATGCACTCGAGCTCTGTCAATAGGCCGTTCTACCTCTTCGCCCTTACTTCATTACACACAGAAATGACAATAGCGTGATGCCTCAAATGAACAAATACATATGGGCCGTAACGAGGGTTCGAACCTACGTCCGAGAGCATCCCAGACGCTGCCCTAATCGACTGAGCTACGACATGGTTAAAAGAATTGCAACCAGAAGTTCTACTTCAACTCTACTTCAGAATGCGCTCTATAAGTCATCATAATTATTGGACCGTTTAAAAGTTGACACACTCCCGCTACACAAACACACCTCCTTGACAAACACCTCCAAGAATTACCGGATTCATACGTCAGGCTGCGAGCAGCCGCGTCCAAAAGCCTTTTTTGACCATACGACTAACCGGCGGGCTGAGGGGCCATTGAACCCCAGAAGCTACACAAGGAAAGACGCTGACTTGTGAAGAGTTTTTTAAATTTGTCAGTTACCAATCCAGTTTGGACTTGGGACTTGGCCAAGTGATGGTTCACTGACTTAAGTTTATTGTCTGTCTCTTGTGTTGAATGATTCCGTTGATCTTGAGTTGCCACTACTTCTTGCAGTTGTTTTTGTGGATTTTTATGGTCTAGTGTCTTGACTACCCGACTGTTGTTGGTTGTCTGTATGTCCATGTCGCGTTGTTTGTCCTCTTGTGCTCTGTCTTGTCTCATTCTGTTTCTTGTGTAACTGAGGTCTGCTGCAGGATCTTGTCCATTATTACACAAGTGATTTCTTGAGTCTGTTGTTGTGAGGCGTTCTTCATCATCTGTAGGCAATTGATAATGGTCTCTGCCATGATCTTCAGGATGTTTTTATAGCTGGATTTCGGTAAAACAGTAAATTTGCTGTGTTGATTCCGAAAGTGATTGCTGTTCCTCCCATGTCTCACACTTGCCTTCTGGACTGTGTCTTGCCCTCCCACATCTCACACTGGTCCTGTATTGCATGTCCGCTCCACCCATCCTCACACACTTGCTTTATAATTATATAAAATATAATTGTGACTGTAAGGGTTGTATACGTGCCCGTCTTCTCTGGAATTACATTGGGTTGTATCGCAGCAACCTCCCCCCCCTCCAACCACCAGACGTATACAGTACTGTACTCCGGCTTCTCCCAAAATGCCACATATAAGACTTGTGTTTTATGATAGTGAAGCAAGACACTTATCTTACTTAGTACACTTAAAAAACAATCATGAACGTTTGGGCAAGATTTTTTAAATCGAGACTTACATAATTATTGTTTACTGTAAGATTAGAATAATGTTTGTTTCTCTCTCAGGAACAGCAGGGTGCTATTAACAGAACAAAAAGGAGGATCCGCGTTTTAGCCAATCTGATTGTCTTAAAACGCCATAGGTCCCTGGTTTCCAATGATGGTCTTCCCCCGGTCGTCTAGGTCCAGAACCACCACCATGATTAAATGATCATGAAAATTTTGAAGAATTCTGTAAAAGAAAAAGAAAATTATTTCCATTTCAATAATTTTTCCAATGTTAGAGTGTTTGATTTTCATTGATGACTTATTTGTGTTTATTTTACTTTTCCTGTGATACCTCGTGTGTGTGTGTGTGTGTGTGTGTGTGTACTCACCTATTTGTGCTTGCGAGGGTTGAGCTTTGGCTCTTTGGTCCCGCCTCTCAACTGTCAATCAACTGGTGTACAGATTCCTGAACCTAATGGGCTCTATCATATCTACATTTAAAACTGTGTATGGAGTCAGCCTCCACCACATCACTGCCTAATGCATTCCATCCGTTAACTAACCTGACACTGAAAAAGTTCCTTCTAACGTCTCTGTGGCTCATGTGGGTACTCAGTTTTCACCTGTGTCCCCTTGTTCGCGTCCAAGGAACGTGTCCCTTGTTCGCGTTGTGTGTGTGTGTGTGTGTGTGTGTGTGTGTGTGTGTGTGTGTGTGTGTGTGTGTGTGTGTGTGTGTGTGTGTGTGTGTGTGTGTGTGTGTGTGTGTGTGTGTGTGTGTGTGTGTGTGTGTGTGTGTGTGTGTGTGTACTCACCTAGTCTTTTTGCAAATGCGTCATTTTGACATAACATGAAGAAAGCAGTAACCGTTGTAGCTGGTGGATTCATAGCTGTCTGTAGCAGATTTGCAGCTGTGAAATAAACGTATTTTCCAATTTCTTGTTTTCAAAACCAAACCAAAAAATACTAACGAAATATTTCAATTCAAAAGTCGATCAATCTACACAGCTCAATTTCACCACCAATTGCACTGAAAAATAAGAAAAATTGAAAAAGAAACAAATAAACTATA
The DNA here is from genome assembly GCF_040958095.1 of Procambarus clarkii. Taxonomy (NCBI): domain Eukaryota; kingdom Metazoa; phylum Arthropoda; class Malacostraca; order Decapoda; family Cambaridae; genus Procambarus; species Procambarus clarkii. The sequence continues at coordinate 54,316,677 of NC_091157.1, forward strand.
CTCACAAAATGAACACTATGGCAAACAACGCAGCTCAATTCCAAGGCAATGTCACACAAAATAATTCAATCAAAATGAAAATATATCAAAGTGTATGAAAAATTTATTTATCAATGCAATCGGAAACATTGTAAACCTCTATCATGTCACCCCTAACTCTTCGCCTTTCCAGTGAATGCAACTTAAGCTTTGTTAATCTTTCTTCATATGAAAGATTTCTAATTTGGGGAATTAACTTAGTCATCCTACGTAGGACACGTTCAAGTGAATTTATATCCATTCTATAATATGGCGACCAAAACTGCATAATCTAAATGGGGCCTAACTAGAGCAAGATATAGCTTAAGAACCACACCAGGTGTCTTGTTACTAACGCTTCGATTAATAAATCCCAGTGCCCTATTCGCCTTATTACGAACATTCATGCTTTTGTTTGTTTTATTTAAAGTTTTGTTTTAAATTCTTACTAATCATAACTCCCAGATCCCTTTCGCAATCCGACTTCGCAATCTCAACACCATCTAGCTCGTATCTTGTAACTCTATCATCATTACCTAGCCTCAGAACTTTACATTTATCAGCATTAAACTGCATTTGCCAATCCTTTGACCATTTCATAACCCTATCTAGATCAACTTGAAGTGATAGTGAGTCCTCCTCCGAATTCATTTCCCTACCGATTTTTGTATCATTGGCAAATTTGCAAATGTTGCTACTCAAACCTGAATCTAAATCATATATATATATATATATATATATATATATATATATATATATATATATATATATATATATATATATATATATATATATATATATATATATATATATATATATATATATATTGTTAAAAGACTAATTGCCACATGTATTGTGGCAATTAGTTGCTATATATATATATATATATATATATATATATATATATATATATATATATATATATATATATATATATATATATATATATATATATATATATATATATATATATTATAAACAACAGAGGTCCCAGGACAGGGCATGGAGGTACTCCACTAACAACATTATCCCACTCTGACTTAACCCCATTTATACTAACTCTCTGTTTCCTTTGGAATAGCCATGCCCTAATCCAACGTAATACAGCACCCCAATACCATGAGATTCTATTTTTTTTAATTAGTCTTTCATGTGGCACTGTATGAAAAGCTTTGCTAAACTCAAGGTACACAACATCACAATCCTTACCACTATCAACTGCCTCAACTATGCTGGAACAAAAAGTTAGCAAATTTGTTAAACATGAACGGCCATTTGTAAAACCATGTTGCGACTCATTTATTAATTTATGTTTTTCAAGATGGAGACGAATTGCATTTGCAATTATTGGTTCAAGTAACTTTCCCACAATAGACGTTAGGCTAATTGGCCGATAGTTTGACGCAAGTGATCTATCTCCTTTCTTAAAAATTGGTAGCACATTAGCTACTTTCCATGACTCTGGCACTCTGCCTGACTCTATTGATTTATTAAATATGGTAGACAGTGGCTCGGAAAGCTCCTCTTTGCATTCTTTAAGCACCCTGGCAAACACTTCATCCGGCCCAGGGGATTTGTTTGGTTTTAGTTTTTCTAATTGTTTAATTACAACCTCCCTGGTAACTGCTAAACTAGTAAACCTGTACTCATCCCCACCTACATAGACTTGTTCGGCTGAAGGCATATTGTAAAGTTCTTCTTTAGTAAATACAGATATAAAATATTTGTTAAAAATACTACTCATCTCCTTGTCATTATCCGTTATTTGACCTGTCTCAGATTTTAACGGACCTATCCTTTCCCTAGTCTTAGTTCTATATAACTGAAAAAAAACTTTAGGATTTGACTTTGCTTGCTCTGCTGTTCGAAATTCATAGTTTCTTTTTGCTTTCCTAATCTCTCTTTTAACATTTCTAACCAGTTGTATGAATTCCTGTTCTAAACTGACTTCCCCATTCTGAAAGGGATCTGGGAGTTATGATTAGTAAGAATTTAAAAGAAAAGGATCAATGCATAAATGTTCGTAATAAGGCAAATCGGACACTTGGATTTATTAATCGCAGCGTTAGTAACAAGACACCTGGTGTGGTTCTCAAGCTATATCTTGCTCTAGTTAGGCCCCATTTAGATTATGCAGTTCAGTTTTGGTCGCCATATTATAGAATGGATATAAATTCACTTGAACGTGTCCAGCGTAGGATGACTAAGTTAATTCCCCAAATTAGAAATCTTTCATATGAAGAAAGATTAACAAAGCTTAAGTTGCATTCACTGGAAAGGCGAAGAGTTAGGGGCGACATGATAGAGGTTTACAAGTGGGTGAATGGACATAACAAGGGGGATATTAATAGGGTATTAAAAGTATCAACACAGGACAGAACACGAAACAATGGGTATAAATTGGATAAGTTTAGATTTAGGAAAGACTTGGGTAAATACTGGTTCAGTAACAGGGTTGTAGATTTGTGGAACCAATTGCCGCGTAACGTGGTGGAGGTGGGGTCCCTCGATTGTTTCAAGCGCGGGTTGGACAAGTATATGAGTGGGATTGGGTGGTTTTAGAATAGGAGCTGCCTCGTATGGGCCAATAGGCCTCCTGCAGTTACCTTTGTTCTTATGTTCTTAAATAAGTTATATATTAAATCGACATCGAAATCCCCCTTTACGTCACCTATCGCCGGGTTCATGTCTCCCTCCAAGACCGGCCCACACCCCATACCCAAGACTTTCCAATCAATTTGACCCAAAAAAAATTTTTAGGCTATTAAAATCAGCTTTTCGAAAATCTGGCACTTTAACAGAATTTTCTCCTACAGGTCTATTCCTTTCTATGCTAAATCTGATTACTTTGTGATCACTGTTCCCTAGCTCACTCCCTAATTCGATGTCATTAATTTGTTTTTCTCTGTTAGTTAACACTAAATCTAAAATATTATTTTCCCGCGTTGGTTCCTTAATATGTTGCGTAAACAAGCAATCGTCAATTAATTCTAGAAAATCTTCTGCTTCACTATTCCCTGTTTTGTTCACCCAGTTTATTCCACTAAAATTAAAGTCACCCATGACATAAATACTGTTAGATCTAGATGCTCTAGATATATCAACCCATAGATGCTTTGCTTCCATTCTGTCTAAATTTGGTGGCCTATATATAACTCCTATTATAATATTATTTGCTTTTTCGTTTAAGTCTATCCAAATAGTTTCTGTGTGTGGCTCAGTTTTGATTCCCTCTTTGAGACTACATTTCAAATTGTCCCGAACATATATGGCTCCTCCCCCTTCTCGTCTAATATATCTATCTGTGTGAAATAGTTTAAATCCATTTATTTGATATTCAGCTAATAGTTCTCTATTTTCTACATTCATCCACGTTTCGGTAAGTGCAATAATATCTATTTTTTGTGTGCAGACAAGAGCATTTAATTCGTTAATTTTATTTCTTAGACTTCTACTGTTAGTGTAATATACCCTAAGTGAACTGTTATTTTGAGGCCCCTTTCTACTGGTGACATGATAGAGGTTTACAAGTGGGTGAATGGACATAACAAAGGGGATATTAATAGGGTATTAAAAGTGTCAACACAAGACAGAACACGAAACTATGGGTATAAATTGGATAAGTTTAGATTTAGGAAAGACTTGGGTAAATACTGGTTCAGTAACAGGGTTGTTGATTTGTGGAACCAATTACCGCGTAACGTGCTGGAGGTGGGGTCCCTCGATTGTTTCAAGCACGGGTTGGACAAGTATATGAGTGGGATTGGGTGGTTATAAATAGGAGCTGCCTCGTATGGGCCAATAGGCCTTCTGCAGTTGCCTTTCTTCTTATGTTCTTATGTTTTCTTTCCCTGATCATTTTGCCAATTCTTTTCTCCCACGAACACATACTTTTATTACCTCCTTCCTCCAAATCAATTCCCATACCACTATCTACTAACAGTTTAAACATTAAGTATATAGAGAACCAGTATTTACCCAAGTCTTTCCTAAATCTAAACTTATTCAATTTATACCCATTGTTTCGTGTTCTGTCTTGTGTTGATACTTTTAATACCCTATTAATATCCCATTTGTTATGTCCATTCACCCACTTGTAAACCTCTATCATGTCACCCCTAACTCTTCGCCTTTCCAGTGATTGCAGCTTAAGAACATAAGAACAAAGATAACTGCAGAAGGCCTATTGGCCCATACGAGGCAGCTCCTATCTTTAACCACCCCATCCCACTCATATAATTGTCCAACCCGCACTTGAAACAATCGAGGGACCCCACCTCCACAATGTTACGCGGCAATTGGTTCCACAAATCAACATCCCTGTTACTGAACCAGTATTTACCCAAGTCTTTCCTAAATCTAAACTTATCCAATTTATACTTATTGTTTCGTGTTCTGTCTTGTGTTGATGCTTTTAATACCCTATTAATATCCCCTTTGTTATGTCCATTCACCCACTTGTAAACCTCTATCATGTCACCCCTAACTCTTCGCCTTTCCAGTGAATGCAACTTAAGCTTTGTTTAAGTTGCATTCTCTGTTCGTCTAACGTATCGACATAACGCCATACTGTCGGGCTGCTAGAGAGTCCATAGTGAGATTTACCTTGCAAAGCAGGATTAAAACGCAAAACCGAGGGGAGCGAGGGTGTGTGTGTGTGTGTCTTGTGTACTATATATCAGTAGTACTGTTGAGCTACCTGGTAGCTGGTCTTTCATATGAAGAAAGATTGTTAAATCTTTCTTCATATGAAAGATTTCTAATTTGGGGAATTAACTTAGTCATCCTACGCTGGACACGTTCAAGTGAATTTATATCCATTCTATAATATGGCGACCAAAACCGAACTGCATAATCTAAATGGGGCCTAACTAGAGCAAGATATAGATTGAGAACCACACCAGGTGTCTTGTTACTAACGCTACGATTAATAAATCCAAGTGTCCGATTTGCCTTATTACGAACATTTATGCATTGATCCTTTTCTTTTAAATTCTTACTAATCATAACTCCCAGATCCCTTTCGCAATTCGACTTCGCAATCTCAACACCACCTAGCTCGTATCTTGTAACCCTATCATCATTACCTAACCTCAGAACTTTACATTTATCAGCATTAAACTGCATCTGCCAATCCTTCGACCATTTCAAAACCCTATCTAGATCAACTTGAAGTGATAGTGAGTCCTCCGAATTAATTTCCCTACCGATTTTCGTATCATCAGCAAATTTGCAAATGTTGCTACTCAAACCTGAATCTAAATCATTTATATATATTATAAACAACAGAGGTCCCAGGACAGAGCCCTGAGGCACCCCACTTACAACATTTTCCCACTCTGACTTGACTCCATTTATACTAACTCTCTGTTTCCTTTGGTATAGCCATGCCCTAATACAGCTTAATATAGCTCCCCCAATACCATGAGACTCTATCTTTTTAATCAGTCTTTCATGTGGCACTGCATCAAAAGCTTTGCTAAAGTCAAGTGACACTACATCGCAATCCTTACCACTATCAACTGCCTCAACAATGCTAGAATAAAAAGATAACAAATTTGTTAAACATGAACGGCCATTTATAAAACCATGTTGCGACTCAATTATTAATTTATGTTTTTCAAGATGAAGACAAATTTTATTTGCTATTATAGATTCGAGTAACTTTCCCACAATAGACGTTAGGCTAATTGGTCGATAGTTAGACGCAAGTGATCTATCTCGTTTCTTAAAAACTGGTATCACATTAGCAACTTTCCAAAACTCTGGCACTCTGCCTGATTGATTGATTGATTGATAAAGATTAAGCCACCCAAGAGGTGGCACGGGCATGAATAGCCCGTAAGTGGTACAATTTTTTTTTCTCAGTGTTCTGAGGTTGCATTTAACCATCAAGCTGTTATCGTGGGGGAGGATACTGCTTCACAGTCTTTATGAGGGTGTCCAGCTGCTGGACACCTTTGTTGACCAGGAGAATGGCTGTGTTGATGGCTTCAGGGTGGCCACTGCATGATTCAGGAACTCTTAAAGCTCTTCTAAGGTCATTGGTTGCTTCACATTCCAGAAGATAGTGAAGTAATGGCTTTTCTGTGACAGTTTGGCAGAAGATGCACTCTCTCTGTCGGGGTTCACCAATCTCCCAGTTGCATCTGTAACCTAGACGTAGTCTATATAGCCTAACTGCTATTTCCCTGTGGATTCCTTTTGGGATATTTAACCTTTCTAATTTGGTTGCCTGAAGATACCATGTTGCAGATGGCGAACCTTCAGCTATTCTCTGGTGCAGGTAGGCTTTGTTGAGATGTGAGAGTTTTTTGGTGATGATGTTTTTTATGTTCTCTAGGCTGGGTTGAATTGTTTTATGTATCACTGGATGACGAGTTGCCAATTTAGCAATTTCATCAGCTTTTTCATTTAATGGGATTCCAATATGGGATGGGATCCAGTTTAAAGTTATGTTGAGGCCTTTGCCTTTAGCGATTGCTCCTTGATACAAAATGGTGGTAATTATTTCCACATTATCTTTCCACTGTTTTTGTCCTAGTATTTGAAGTGCAGCTTTTGAGTCTGTGTGTATGATTGCATTTTGAGTGTTTTGTGCAATCACATATGCGAATGCCTGTTGTATGGCAAACAGCTCAGTTTGGGTTGATGATACTAGTCCTCCCAGTCTCCAATATGCCTGAACGCTAGTCGTGCAAAGAGCAGCGCCAGCACTCTCATTTTCTGTGTCCACCGATCCGTCTGTGAAGATGTGGGTGGCTCCTGCTACTGCTATGCTATACATTTGCTCTTCTATTATGCGCCTTAGGATTGTCGGATCATAGGCAGCCATTGTCATTGGGAGACTTTCTATACTATTTTGAAAGTAGGCTCTTCCCACGGCGCGGAAGGAGTGTAATTTGGGTGTGGATGATCACCCTCTCTATCAAGAATCATGTTTTTTAAATGTAGTCTGTTTAGGACTTTTCCTGCTCTTGCAACCCAAGAGTTTCCATTGTTTTGGCCTAGTCCAACCACCAAGGCCTGCCGTACTGGGATTGGATCAGAAGAAATAATTATCTTACTGATAATTGTAGCTGTCCTTTGTGATATTCTTTCTTGTAGAGAGGGCAAACCCGTCTCCAGTCTAAGAGTTTCAAGCCTGGTCCACATGGGGGCTCCCAGTGCAGCTCTCATAGCATTGTTTTGGGCAACTTCAAGCTTTTTCCACTGTTGGTGTGATAGATTTGTGAGTGCAGGTGCGGCATAATCGATCACTGATCTGACTGCCTGTACATAGTATGTGCGAAGGACTTGCAGATTGGCTCCTCCAGAAAGGGAGGTTAGCGACCTGAGGATTGCCGTCCGGGCTGCAGTTCGCTCTCTCTGAAGTATGTGACCTCAGCATTAAAATTCATGTGTGTGTCCAGGATGATTCCTAGATACTGATAGGTGTCGACCCATTCTATTGGTTGACCCTGTACTGTGAGTTGGATGTTGGGCTTCGCTATTTTTATGGGCATGGCCTTTGACTTTGAGGGGTTGAGTTTGATCCCAATCTGTTTTGCCTCTTTACTGATGCAGTCTAAGCATTTGGGTGCAAGGCGCGTCGCATCCCTTCCTTTTATGATGATGACAAAGTCGTCCGCGTAGTTTAGCAGCCTGCAGTGATGTGGGAGTTTCAACCTCATTATTCTTTCCATTAAACAGTTGAAGAGAAGAGGGCTAAGAATACCTCCTTGCGGTGTACCATTTTCATGTCTTTTGTACTCAGAGACTGTGCCATGAAGTTTTACTCTTGCTTCTCTGTTTATGAGACAGTTTTTGGTCCAGGAGAGCAGGTTGCCTCTGACCTCTTTGTCAATGAGGCAGCAGAGAATAGCTGAGGCGGTAGCCAGTTCAAAGGCTTTTTCGAGGTCCAGGAATATCAGCATTCCTGGTCTGTCATTCAAGTGGGCTAACAGAGTTGTAATACATTCCACTGTGCCAACCCCTCTTCTATAGGCATACATATCATGGTGCAGTTTAGGCATTTTCCACTCCAGTCTATTGAGTGCCATTCTGTCAGCCGTCTTGGCTGCACAGCTTTGGAGAGAGATGGGCCTGGGATTAGCTGGATCTTTGGGTTTTGGGATCGGCACTATGTCTGCTCTATTCCAAGCAGAAGGTCTAGTTTGAGAAGTCCAGGCTAAATTAATTAACCTTAGGTATGCAGCGTCTCCCTCTGGGCCGAGGTTTCTAATCATTTTATAGGTTATTTTGTCGGTTCCAGGGGATGTATCCTTGGAGTTTTTCTTAGCCCGATTGAGCTCATCCAGTGTGAAGGGGGCATTAGTGTCAGAGACTTCTTCACATGCTGTAAGGATTCTGTGCCACCTTTCTTCCTCTAGTCCGGTCTGTACTGCTAATACATCTGGTGGAAGTTGATTGCTGGCTGCTCTCTCTGCAAACCTGGTTGCCAGTACTTCGGCTTCCTGTTGAGGATCCTTGGGGTGTGGAACTTTAGGTGTTTTATTCCCTTTGGCCCGGTGAATTTGCTGCCACATCTCTCCGAGAGAGGTGTGTTCATTCAGGTGTGAACACCATTCCAGCCACTTTTGTTCTTTTATTTTTCTGGTCTCTCGATGTACATGTTCCTTGACCTCACAAAGTAAGATCCTGTTGCAGTCACTTGGCTGCTTTTTGTATAGCTTTCTTGTTCTATTGAGTCTATGGTTGAGTTCTTTGACACGTTCGCAATAGTACCAATGATCTTTATAGTGTCCGGTGGACTGTTTTTTTCAGTGGGATTGAGTGGTTGGCTGCACTTTGAATCGCTTTGACAAATTCTTGTTCTGCCTGATTAATGTCTTCGGGAAGATCATAGTTTCTTTGCCACTCTGAAATGATGTTTTGAAATCGGTCCCAGTTTGCTAAAGCAAAGTTCCAGGCTTCAGATGGAGGCGGAGGTGGGGTGGGTAGGTCTAACTGGAGATCAATTTGGACCCCATAGTGGTCGCTTGTGAGTGTGGGCTCAACTGACCATGTTGCTGCATCTCTTAGAGAGGCTGAAACGAAGGTTAGGTCTAATCTGCCTCCTTGGATGTGGGTAGGTTCATTCTTGTTTATGATTTGTATTTCTGGAAGCTGGTCCAGTAGATGAGTAATGTGTATGCCGGCTTCATTTGTTTTGTTCGAGCCCAGTGCCAATCGATGATGGGCATTAAAATCTCCACAAATGATTGTGTTTGTTGTTGTCGCGTGTCCAAATAACACAGAGAGATCCATTTCGGCGTGTGGAGACCTGTACACATTGAACACTTCAAGTTTGTCGTGTCTTAGCTCAATGGTGATTCCCATTACCTCTGTCCCTGCTCCACAATTGGGTGGGCTGGTTATGGATTTGGAGATCAGGTCACATTTTACATAGATTGCACATCCCCTGGATTGCCCATTGATCCATGGAAGGAAGAAGCCTCGATAGCCTGAGATTTTAGGTTCTAATCCGGCTCGAAGCAAGCTCTCCTGTAGTATCAGGATGTCTATGCCTTTGGTTGCTGCTATGCATTGCAAGTGTTGCAATTTAGTGCGCAGTCCTTGCGCATTCCATTGCAGGATCTTTAGAATTCTAGGTTCTTGGAATGTGCTGATAATTCCGTGGTATCCATGGAGTCTGATGAACACGCCATGGAAGTTGCAATTGGGGTATAGGTTCTTAGTGGACCTGAAATTGCCTCATCAATGTCGCTTTCCGACGAGCTGGACCCCTAATCTGCATTTTATGGGGGTGCCTCTTGCCCTGCTGTCTTGACGGTGTGGATATTACATCTTCGAATTTTTTGAGCTTGTGCTCAATTGTCTTCCGAGTCTCTGTGGTTTGCTTGTTTCCATGTGAAGACAGCAGACTTTCGATCAACTCAGTGACTAAAGTTTTGAGCATTGGCCAGAGAGCGTTCAGTTCAGTGGGAGCACTATTTAATGTTGTGCAGGATGAGGGCCTAGTGGCTTTTAGACCCTTCTCGGTGGTAACTTTGGCACTAGAATTGCTACTCCTATTGGCCCCAGTGTGCTTGCTGGATGAAATGGGAGGCCGACTGCTTTGAACATGATTCTTGTGTCCTCCATCTTTCTTTTTGTCCTGTGCTGTCTTCTCACCCTTCACCATGGCCGATGGTGAAGGGCCGTGTGCCCCCTCTTCCTGAATGGGTAGACCCCACGCGGTTTTAGTGGGCATGGGAGCTGGTATTCGTTTTGGTGGGGGTTTCGGCTCCGCTGTGGGCGTGGTGGGGTTCGTTTGAAGCCTTTTGAGCCTTTCATGGCATTTCAAGTTCCAGGCATGATGTGCCTTGGAACAATTTGGGCATTTTGCCTGAACAGGGTGGTTTGCTTTGAATTTATCAATACATGTTTTTGTATCATGGGGCTGGCTGCAGACTCCGCACCTCACTGGGCGTTGGCAGCCATCTTTGTGATGCCCAAATCTCTGACATCTAAAGCATCTTAGGGGTTCTGGGGTGTAAGGCCTGTGTTGGAACACCCCCCAGATTCCAAGGTCTGACTCTATTGATTTAATAAATATGCCTGACTCTATTGATTTATTAAATATGGTTGACAGTGGGTCACAAAGCTCCTCTTTGCATTCTTTAAGCACCCTGGCAAACACTTCATCCGGCCCTGGGGATTTGTTTGGTTTGAGTTTTAGTATTTGTTTAAGAACATCCTCCCTGGTAACTGTTAAACTCGTCAACCTGTCCTCGTCCCCACCCACATAGACTTGTTCAGCTGAAGGCATATTGTTAAGTTTCTCTTTAGTAAATACAGATACAAAATATTTATTAAAAATACTCCTCATCTCTTCATCACTATCTGTTATTTGACCTGTCTCAGTTTTTAATGGACCTATCCTTTCCCTAGTCTTATTACGATATAACTGAAAAAAACCTTTAGGATTTGTCTTTGCTTGCCTTGCTATGCGAACTTAAGAACATAAGAACATAAGAACAAAGGCAACTGCAGAAGGCCTGTTGGCCCATACGAGGCAGCTCCTATTTATAACCACCCAATCCCACTCATATACATGTCCAACCCATGCTTGAAACAATCGAGGGACCCCACCTCCACAATGTTACGCGGCAATTGGTTCCACAAATCAACAACCCTGTTACTGAACCAGTATTTACCCAAGTCTTTCCTAAATCTAAACTTATCCAATTTATACCTATTGTTTCGTGTTCTGTCTTGTGTTGATACTTTTAATACCCTATTAATATCCCCTTTGTTATGTCCATTCACCCACTTGTAAACCTCTATCATGTCACCCCTAACTCTTCTCTTTTCCAGTGAATGCAACTTAAGCTTTGTTAATCTTTCTTCATATGAAAGATTTCTAATTTGGGGAATTAACTTAGTCATCCTACGCTGGACACGTTCAAGTGAATTTATATCCATTCTATAATATGGCGACCAAAACTGAACTGCATAATCTAAATGGGGCCTAACTAGAGCAAGATATAGCTTGAGAACCACACCAGGTGTCTTGTTACTAACGCTGCGATTAATAAATCCAAGTGTCCGATTTGCCTTATTACGAACATTTATGCATTGATCCTTTTGTTTTAAATTCTTACTAATCATAACTCCCAGATCCCTTTCGCAATTCGACTTCGCAATCTCAACACCATCTAGCTCGTATCTTGTAATCATATCATCATTACCTAACCTCAGAACTTTACATTTATCAGCATTAAACTGCATCTGCCAATCCTTCGACCATTTCAAAACCCTATCTAGATCAACTTGAAGTGATAGTGAGTCCTCCTCCGAATTAATTTCCCAACCGATTTTCGTATCATCGGCAAATTTGCAAATGTTGCTACTCAAACCTGAATCTAAATCATTTATATATATTATAAACAACAGAGGTCCCAGGACAGAGCCCTGAGGCACCCCACTTACAACATTTTCCCACTCTGACTTAACTCCATTTATACTAACTCTCTGTTTTCTTTGGTATAGCCATGCCCTTATCCAGCTTAATATAGCACCCCCAATACCATGAGACTCTAACTTTTTAATCAGTCTTTCATGTGGCACTGTATCAAAAGCTTTGCTAAAGTCAAGGTACACAACATCGCAATCCTTACCACTATCAACTGCCTCAACAATGCTAGAATAAAAAGATAACAAATTTGTTAAACATGAACGGCCATTTATAAAACCATGTTGCGACTCAATTATTAATTTATGTTTTTCAAGATGAAGACGAATTTTATTTGCCATTATAGATTCGAGTAACTTTCCCACAATAGACGTTAGGCTAATTGGTCGATAGTTAGACGCAAGTGATCTATCTCCTTCTTAAAAACTGGTATCACATTAGCAACTTTCCAAAACTCTGGCACTCTGCCTGACTCTATTGATTTATTAAATATGGTTGACAGTGGGTCACAAAGCTCCTCTTTGCATTCTTTAAGCACCCTGGCAAACACTTCATCCGGCCCTGGGGATTTGTTTGGTTTGAGTTTTAGTATTTGTTTAAGAACATCCTCCCTGGTAACTGCTAAACTCGTCAACCTGTCCTCGTCCCCACCCACATAGACTTGTTCGGCTTAAGGCATATTGTTAAGTTCCTCTTTAGTAAATACAGATACAAAATATTTATTAAAAATACTACTCATCTCTTTATCACTATCTGTTATTTGACCTGTCTCAGTTTTTAATGGACCTATCCTTTCCTTAGTCTTAGTACGATATAACTGAAAAAACCCTTTAGGATTTGTCTTTGCTTGCCCTGCTATGCGAACTTCATAGTTTCTTTTTGCTTTCCTTATCTCTTTTTTAACATTTCTAACCAGTTGTACGAATTCCTGTTCTAAAGTGACCTCCCCATTTTTAATCCTTTTGTACCAAGCTCTCTTTTTACCTATAAGGTTCTTCAAATTCTTTGTTATCCACTTTGGGTCATTGGTATTCGATCTATTCAATTTGTATGGTATACTACGTTCCTGTGCTTTGTTTAGAATATTCTTAAATAAGTTATATATTGAATTCATATCGAAATCCCCATTTATGTCACCTATCGCTGGGTTCATGTCTCGCTCCAAAACCGACCCCCACCCCATACCCAAGACTTAACAATCAATTTGACCCAAAAAATTTCTTAGGCTATTAAAATCAGCTTTTCGAAAATCTGGCACTTTAACAGAATTTTCCCCTACAGATTTCTATGCTAAATCTGATTTCTTTGTGATCACTGTTCCCTAGCTCATTCCCTATTTCGATGTCATTAATTTGTGTTTCCCTGTTAGTTAACTCTAAATCTAAAATATTATTTTCCCGTGTTGGTTCCTTAATGTGGTGCGTAAGAAAGTAATCGTCAATTAATTCTAGAAAATCTTCTGCTTCACTATTCCCTGTTTTGTTCAACCAGTTTATTCCACTAAAATTAAAGTCACCCATGACGTAACTACTGTTAGATCTAGATGCCCTAGATATTTCATCCCATAGATGCTTTGCTTCCTTTCTGTCTAAATTTGGTGGCCTATATATAACTCCTATTATAATATTATTTGCTTTTTCGTTTAATTCTATCCAAATAGTTTCTGTGTGTGGCGTAGTTTTGATTCCCTCTTTGAGACTACATTACAAATTGTCCCTAACATATATGGCTACTCCTCCTCCTCGTCTAATATATCTATCTGTGTGAAATAGTTTAAATCCATTTATTTGATATTCAGCTAATAGTTCTCTATTTTCTACATTCATCCACGTTTCGGTAAGTGCAATAATATCTATTTTTTCTGTGCAGACAAGAGCATTTAATTAGTTAATTTTATTTCTTAGACTTCTACTGTTAGTGTAATATACCCTAAGTGAATTGTTATTTTGAGGCCCTTCTCTTTCCCTGATCATTTTGCCAATTCCTTTCTCCCACAAATACATACTTTTATTATCTCCTTCCTCCAAATCAATTCCCATACCACTATCTACTAACAGTTTAAACCCAAACAAACACCTCTAACCACTTCTTCCAACGAGTTCGCAACAGCAACAACCCCAGCTCTCGATAGATGCACCCCATCACGAGCATACATTTCATTTCTTCCATAGAAGTGTTCCCAGTTGTCTATGAAAGATATTGCATTTGATTTGCAATATCTTTCCAGCCGGCAATTGACACCAAGTGCCCTTGACATTCATTCATTTCCCACTCCCTTTCTTGGAAGAATGCCACATATGATCGGGATTCCTCCCTTGCTCCTAACTAATTCAATGGCTGTCCTGAATCTCTGTATTAGTTCCTCACTCCTAACTCGTCCAACATCATTACCCCCTGCACTAATACAAATAATTGGTTTGTTCCCATTTCCTGTCATAATATCATTCATGTGATAATGATGATAGAGTTACAAGATACGAGCTAGATGGTGTTGAGATTGAGAAGTCGAATTGCGAAAGGGATCTAGGAGTTATGATAAGTATGAATTTAAAACAAAAGGATCAATGCATGAATGTTCATAATAAGGCAAATAGGACACTGGGATTTATTAATTCGAAGCGTTAGTAACAAGACATCTGGTGTGGTTCTTCAGCTATATCTTGCTCTGGTTAGGTCCCATTTAGGGTATGCAGTTCAGTTTTGGTCGCCATACTATAGAATGGATATAAATTCACTTGACCGTGTCCAACGTAGGATGACTAAGTTAATTCCCCAAATTAGAAATCTTTCATATGAAGAAAGATTAACAAAGCTTATATTGCATTCACTGGAAAGGCGAAGAGTTAGTGGTAACATGATAGAGGTTTACAAGTGGAAGAATGGACATAACAAAGGAGATATTAATAGGGTAATAAAAGTATCAACACAAGACAGAACACGAAACAATGGGTATAAATTGGATAAGTTTAGATTTAGGAAAGACTTGGGTAAATACTGGTTCGGTAACAGGGATGTTGATTTGTGGAACCAATTACCGTCTAACGTGGTGGAGGTGGGGTCCCTCTATTGTTTCAAGCGGGGGTTGGACAAGTATATGAGTGGGATTGGGGGGTTATAGATAGGAGCTGCCTCGTATGGGCCAATAGGCCTTCTGCAGTTACCTTTGTTCTTATGTTCTTAAATAGTTTAAATCCATTTTTTGATATTCAGCTAATAGTTCTTTATTTTCTACATTCATCCACGTTTCGGTAAGCGCGATAATATCTATTTTTTCTGTGCAGACAAGGGCATTTAATTCGTTTATTTTATTTCTTAGACTTCTACTGTTAGTGTAATATACCCTAAGTGAATTGTTATTTTGTGAGCCTTCTCTTTCCCTGATCATTTTGACAATTCCTTTCTCCCTCAAACACATACTTTTATTACCTCCTTCCTCCCTTTAAATTCCCATACCACTATCTACTAACAGTTTAAACCCAAACAAATGCATCTAATAAATGGTTCCAACGAGTTCGCAACAGCAACAACCCCAGCCCTCGATAGATGCACCCCATCCCGAGCATACATTTCATTTCTTCCATAGAAGTGTCCCCAGTTGTCTATGAAAGATATTGCATTAAATTTGCAATATCTTTCCAGCCGGCAATTGACACCAAGTGCCCTCGACATCCATTCATTTCCAACTCCCTTTCTTGGAAGAATGCCACATATGATTGGGATCCTATGCCACATATGATCCTTCCATTATTTCTATATCATGCTCTGGTTAGGCCCCATTTAGATTATGCAGTTCAGTTTTGGTCGCCGTATTATAGAATTGATATAAATTCACTTGAACGTGTCCAGCGTAGGATGCCTAAGTTAATTCACCAAATTAGAAATCTTTCATATGAAGAAAGATTAACAAAGCTTAAGTTGCATTCACTGGAAAGGCGAAGAGTTAGGGGTGACATGATAGAGGTTTACAAGTGGACGAATGGACATAACAAAGGGGATATTAATAGGGTATTAAAAGTATCGACACAACACAGAACACGAAACAATGGATATAAATTGGATAACTTTAGATTTAGGAAAGACTTGGGTAAATACTGGTTCGGTAACAGGGTTGTTGATTTGTGGATCCAATTGCCGCGTAACATGGTGGAGGTGGGGTCCCTCGATTGTTTCAAGCATGGGTTGTACATGTATATGAGTGGGATTGGGTGGTTATAAATAGGAGCTGCCTCGCATGGCCAATAGGTCTTCTGCAATTGCCTTTGTTCTTATGTTCTTATGTAACAGTTCTTATAGACTGTGGGTTGGTTGGTGTTGTCGTCGTTGATCCTTCTCTACGGACAACCCAACCCACAACTCGGTAGAGTGCTTATACTAGGAGATCACCCTTGGCGCTTCTGGCTCTTGGAGAGGGGCTCAACGTCACACGGTTTAGGGGATGCGGCTCCAACACTTAGCCTCGTTGTCACGTGCACACACCCACTCGAGCCGCTGTGACTCCCCACTCTCTCCTTAGATAAGATATGATCTCCTCAATCCCCTATGACTTACTAGTATTACCTCCTACCCTGTCCACAGCAGTGGTTCTTGGTTCTTTCTCTCTCCTTCTTTACTACCTCCTGGGAAGCCTCACTAGGACAAGGGCAAACACCAGCAAATTGTGACATTTACTGGACAAAGCACATACACGATACATACACACATATAATAATAATGAATCCTATACTCTATAATATCACAATCAGGTTGCACTCCAACACCATCAGAACTCTATTATCAGCTTATCAAGTGGTATCCTATCTCCTGGTTACCACCTGATACTATTAACCTCCTCAAGTTGGTCAAGCCTACATACACTGTTGCACTATCAGCAAGATAATGTATATATAGAAAATCAGCATTTGAATGCAATAACATATATCAGTATAAATGTTCATTGATACACAACAATGATTCATCAATCACTGTCAGTCCTGGAACGCCTACATCCGTAGGTAATCCAGCCTACGACTGTAACTCTAAACTTCAGTATAAAACACTCCTTGACATAAGAATGCAAACAGTCACTCACCTCTCACTGCGTCTTGCACGCTAATGACAACCAAACACTATCAACTCCCTACTAGTAATCCACCAGAACTTCCCCTTCCACCTCTGGAAGTTCACTACCCTAATATCCTTAGGTTCTTCCGGGCTTCACTACCAGGATCCTCTGCAGCTCCTCCAGGCTGCTATCATGAAGTTTTCTCGAGCAACTAAGGTGCTCCACCCTTCTGCTAGGTTCCTCCACAGCTCTCTTGGCTGCTACACCGTGAAGTTTCCTCGAGCAACTATGGTGCTTCTCCACCTCTGCCGAAGCACGTGACACTCCTCTTCACTGCTGCTTCTCCTCACAGCTCGAGGTCCTCTGCTCCACTACCTTTGGAGTCTCATCAATTACCTCATCTAGGCTGGCTTCGAAGTTCTCAGCAACTTCTTCCCCAAAGACAAACCTGCAACCCATCGACACTCCAATAAAATGTTCCCCTTTAACACATAAACAAAAATAACCACACAATATGCTTGCCTCAAACCTCTATCTGTTCTCTACATACAGTGAGAGTGGACTCCCCCGTTTTGGGCGGGTCCATACTCCACCTCGCCTGGCGGCGGTCCTCACTCGCTGGGAGGGTCTTCCTCCATCCGGAGCCAGGCTCCCTCAGTCGTCCGCCAGCGCTCAGAGGGGGCGGACGTCGCTCCGTGTTCCTCCCTCTCCACTCTCTTATTTCAGGCTTTCTGCCTTATTAAAACATGTCTAACTTATAAATAAACATCGCTACTGTCGCTGGGCACACGACCAAACTACAAGCAATCACTATGAACTGGCGTATATCGTGCTTACCACAGATTAATTGGTCGAGGGCGCTTTCCCTCTGACGGCGTCTGGTCAGGGCGCTCCCACGGCCCACAATAATGCCTCCGGGCGGCTTAATATTCACTAATTATCGTCCACGACTTGAGACCACACGTCCCCAGCTCGATTCCACAGCTGGCACGTCTGCACACTTCTCTTCTCTTAGAGATATATCACTAGGGGTTCCCTTCTGACGGGAGCTCAACGGAGCGCGGCTTCCCCCTGCGATGTCTGGCACTCAAGTGAGGTCAAGGTCCTCCAGAAGCGAGCCTCACGCCTCCAGCAAAATGTCCACATCTCCTAGCCCGTCATTTATCTATTTTCTTCTGCATTGCCCATAATCTCAAACTGTTACACATATCCAACCAACTATTTTACATATGCGTTATCACCTCAATACTTGCTAGACCTTCTAGTTAGGTCAGGCTTGCTGAATAACTCTCAAGAAGGGAGACTCGTTTCTCCTGCAGGCTGAGATCATAACACTCCCCTCCCCTTATTTTTGAGAGTTATTCTAGTGGCTAGGCTCGAGATAACGCATCAGCCACTACATTGTCTCGCCCTCTTATGTGCGTTATCACCAGGTCATACTCTTGGAGCGATAAAAACCATCTGGTTAATCTCTGGTTTGCATGCTTCATTTTCTTCAGGAAAACTAGGGGATTATGGTCTGTATACACCGTTACTGGGTGTCCTCCCCCACTCACATACACTTCAAAATGTTTCAATGCCATCACCAGGGCCAAAGTCTCTTTCTCGACTGTACTGTACGACCTCTGGTGCTTAACGAACTTCTTCGAGAAGAAGGACACGGGGCGGTAAATTCCATCATTCTGCTGCGTCAGTACAGCTCCGGCCCCTATATCACTGGCATCTACAAATAACGTAAATGGCGCTTCAAAATCTGGCGACACTAGTACAGGTGCCCCAGTCAACAGTCTTTTGGTCTTCTCAAACGCTTCTTGTGCTGTTCCATTCCACTCCCACTTCTTGCTCTTTGATAGCAAACTCGTCATAGGAGCGGCTATGGTGGAGAAATTTTCACAGAACTTCCGGTAATATCCAATCATACCGAGGTATCTCAACAATTCTTTCTTACTCCTGGGCACCGGGAAGTTGTCAATGGCCTCCACCTTTGTTCTTACCGGAGCAACCTCGCCTTGCCCTACTATATATCCAAGGTACTCCAGGCGGGCTCTCCCGAACTCGCTTTTTGCCAAGTTGATCGTCATGTTGGCCTTCTCCAAACGATCGAACAAATCTAAAAGTCGATCCACGTGATCCTTCCAGGAATCAGCGAACACCACAATATCATCGATGTACACTGCACATCCGGTCGCGCCTTGTAATACCTGATTCATTACTCGTTGAAAACAACTACCACTATTCTTCATTCCGAACGGCACCACTTTATATTGGTACAAGCCGTCGGGAGTCACGAACGCTGAGATCCTCTTGGCCTCCTCAGACAGGGGAATCTGGTAGTATCCCTTCAACAGGTCTATCTTCGAGACATACCGTGCACTCCCAATCCGATCTATGCAATCGTCAATGCGCGGTATCGGAAACGAGTCAGCGACCGTGAGTGCATTCACTTTCCTATAATCGGTACAGAACCGGTACGTGCCGTCACTCTTCTTCACGAGGAGGCACGGCGAACTCCAGTCACTGTCGCTAACCTCTGCCAAGTCGTTATCTAGCAGATACTTTACTTCTGCTCTCATTGCCGCTGCTTTCTCCGGGTTAACTCTGTAAGGGTGCTGCTTGATGGGCTCAGCACTCCCCACATTCACTTCGTGCACCGTTCCGCGGTGTCTTCTAGGCACGTCCGTGAATAACGACTTATTCCTCCGTAGGATCTCCACTAGCTCCTGGCGTTGGTCATCCTCCAAATGACCCAGACGCTCACCTATCTTGGCCAGGCTTTCTGTATTTGATATCTTCGCGCCATCGGCCCTCTCTAACTTACAGTTCTCCTCTTCTATTCCTTTGCCGTCTCCTCCACACAGCACCGTCGCCTGCAATGGGGTTTCCATCGGTTCTTCATCGCCTAGAGGCTTATCTCTGTCATAGTACCTCTTTATCATGTTCACGTGGCAAACCTGTGACTTCCTCGGACTATCTGGCATGTGGATTACATAATTCACATCCCCTAATGCCTTCTGGATGGTATATGGTCCACAAAATCTCGACTCGTATATACTTCCTTTTACCGGTAGCAAGACTAACACCTGATCTCCTTCTTGAAATTTCCTGCCCTTCGCCTTCCTGTCGTGGTACCTTACCATCTCTGCCTGGGATGTCCTCAAATTTTCCTTGGCCAAATCTCTGGCCCTAGAGAGTCGCTCTCTAAAAGTCTTCACATATTTTCCCACATCCACCTTAGGCCTATCCACGGTGAGCTGCTCCTTCAGCGCGCCCACTGGGCTCCTCACGGAGTGTCCGTACACCAGTTGAAATGGGGTGAATCCGAGTGATTCTACTACCGCATCCCTGATGGCGAACAACACGGATGGTAATGCCTCGTCCCAACTACTCCCTTCCTCAGCGCAGTATATCCTCAACAAGCTCTTTAGCGTTCCATGGAAACGCTCCAATGCTCCCTGCGACTGAGGGTGATACGGTGACGAGCGCACTTGCTCTACTCTCCATCCTTTCACAGTTTCCCTAAACAACTTCGACTGGAAGACACTCCCCTGGTCCGTCTGGATAACCTTGGGCATTCCTACCCACGCAATGTAGTTCTGTAGTCTATCCAGAACGGCTCTCGACGTCACTCTTCTCAGAGGGATTGCTTCAGGGAAACGGGTGGCCGTGCACATTATGGTCAGTAAGTACTCGTGGCCTTTTCTGGTCCTCGGCAACGGACCTACACAGTCTATCAAGACTCTCTCAAAAGGCTCGCCAAATGCCGGTATGGGCTTTAAGGGTGCCTTTGGTATAGCCGGAGCCGGCTTACCTGCACGTTGGCACGCCAAACATGTCCTACAATATTTCTTTACCTCCTTCCATACGTTCGGCCAGTAGAAGTGCTCCTGCACCTTATTTAAGGTCTTCTTCACCCCCAAGTGCCCTGCCATATCTACGGAGTGGGCTAGTTCTAACACAGCCGCCCTAAACTCCTTCGGCACTAACACTTGGTGCTTCTCCAACCATACCTTATCTGCGCCGGCTTTGTCCGGTCGCCATTTCCTCATTAGTACATCATCGTCCAAGTAGTAATACACGGGGGACTCCGGACATGAATTTCCCCCTTTTGCCTCCCTGAATAGATCTATAAACTCCTCTTTCTGAGCCCTAATCAGGTCCGCTCGGTTCACGCTGAACTTTTCAGGTAGGGTCATTTTCACTTCCTGTCTCCTCGAATCCTCATTCTTCTGAGCTCGATCTTCGTCGAACAGCCCAGACATGTCCATGTTGACCTCCTCCCTTGGTGGAGTCGACACTGCCATATCATCTCCAATGTCTTCCTCGGCGGCTACGTCCGACTCTGTCACTACACAGGCCGGGTATACGATGACTTGACTGTCCTCTGCCTCATCTTCAAGGATGCTGGCTAGATCTGTCTTGTCCGGCGTTCCACTTGTACCGCGGTCCTTCTGGTTCACCTCCGGCACAGCTTTTACTATCAGCTCTGGCAGCACCTTGGACCCACACAAGTCGTTCCCCAGGATCACTTGGACTCCTGGAACAGGTATGTTGGGGCACACTCCCAACATCACCTCCGCCGACAAATAATCTGACTTCAACTGGACAGCACATACGGGCATGTCACTCTTAGACAACAACCCATGAACCTTTATCCTCCTACTGCCAGCTAACAGTCGATCATTTCTTATTAGGCCTCTCAGAATCAAGCTCTGATTGGCTCCAGTATCCCTGAGGATACTAACCTCCACCTCGGGTTGACCTTCTATGCCGACCCAACCTTTACTAATGAACGGCCTATACCGCTCGTTCATCAAATCTACCTTCTGTGGTTTGTCTTGTTGTACATCAATGTACTTCTTCCGGGGATCACATGTCGTCAGGGTCACGACTCTCTTGCCCTGCCGACAATCTCGCATCATGTGACCTGATCTGTTGCACTTGTAGCATCTCATTTGGGAGAAATCTCTCCTATACGCCCCCGAGTAGCTCTGACTCTGCCCACTCGTATTGGAGTTCCTCGGGCCAGATGTACTACTCATACTCTGTGGAGCTTCATTGGACTCTTGTCTCCTCTGCACACTTTTATTTTCCTGCTTACCTCCAGCAGGCGGACTCGGCAACTTTCCTTCCTGGGGCTTAAAACTAGCTGGTCTGCTTGTCTGCCCCCCAAAACTTCTTCCTCCCCAGACTCCACTGGGTCTGCTATTGCTGCGTCTCGCCTCGCTTCTCACTCTGTTCTCCCTTAAGCTCTTGTACGCTTCAGTAATCATATCCGCCCTATCTGCGGCATCTTTCACCTCCATTATCCCTGCTTCTTGGATCTTGAACTTTGTTTCGGGATGCATCATCTCCAAGAACTTCTCCATGACCATCAGTTGCTTCAGGTCAGCGTAAGATCCAACTCCAGCAGCCTCAATCCACTTCTGGAATCGTCTTTCCAGATCTCTTGCTGTCTCAGCAAACGTACATGCTCCAACTTTGATCATTTCTCTGAAGCGCTTCCTATAAGCCTCTGAGGTTAACTGAAACGAGCGCAATATGCTGCTCTTTACTGTGGCGTAATCCTGGCACTCTTCCAGTGACAATTGGGTGTATGCCTCCCTTGCTGCACCGGTCAATCTTAACTGGACCAGCTGGGCCCATTCCTCCTGTGGCCACTCCTTGATGCTGGCTACCTTTTCAAAGTGCTCGAAAAAGCTCTCTGCCTCTTCGGGAACAAACAAGGGAATGTCCTTCTCCCTAACCCTAACATCTGGTGGGTGTGATACCTGGGTGGTGCTCTCTGGCAACCCATGTTCAATCCTTTGCTCAGCCAAGGTTCTATTCGCTTCTATCTGCATTTGTTTTGTTCTCTCTTTTTCTTTCTCGACCTGGGCTTTTTCTTTTTCTTGTTCCAACTCCAGTTCCCTTACTCTGGTTTTCTCTTTTTCTTTCTCCACCTCTAGTCTTGCTTTCTCTTTTTCTTTCTCCTGTTCCAACTCCAGTTCTCTTATTCTGGTTTTCTCTTTTTCTACTTCCAACCTGGTTTTCTCTTTTTCCTTCTCGGCTTCATTTTTCATCTGGAGTTCTAATTTCATCTTTTCCAGCTGGAACTGTCTCTCCTTGTCCTCACGCTGCATCTGGAGCTCTAACTGGAATCTCTCCAAGCTCCTATTCCGGCTACTCCTGCTACTGCGGCTACTCTTGCTGCTCCTACTCGATCCCTGGGATCTCACGTCATCCTGCCCATCATCCTCCTTTCTACTTTCAGCTCCTTCCTGGGCTCCTTGTTCTGCCGCTTCACTTCTGGCTCTCAACTGCCTCAGGATCTCATCCTTCATCCCAGCTACTTTAGATGCTTTCAACCTGATGCCACATTTTTCTGCTATTTGTTTCAATTGATCCCTCGTGCAACCTTCTAAATCCTCAGGCTTGCCTGACTCCACAAATGCTTGCACCTTATCCATCTTTGTCCTGTGAGTCTTCCCAAGAGAGAATATACACCTGCGTTCACACAGTTTATCTATTTCAGCAAGGGTGTACAAATCCACTCTTGGACAGGGTGTGGGTGTGTCAGTTCACTCTCCCGGACAGGCCCCCAATTTCTTATAGACTGTGGGTTGGTTGGTGTTGTCGTCGTTGATCCTTCTCTACGGACAACCCAACCCACAACTCGGTAGAGTGCTTATACTAGGAGATCACCCTTGGCGCTTCTGGCTCTTGGAGAGGGGCTCAACGTCACACGGTTTAGGGGATGCGGCTCCAACACTTAGCCTCGTTGTCACGTGCACACACCCACTCGAGCCGCTGTGACTCCCCACTCTCTCCTTAGATAAGATATGATCTCCTCAATCCCCTATGACTTACTAGTATTACCTCCTACCCTGTCCACAGCAGTGGTTCTTGGTTCTTTCTCTCTCCTTCTTTACTACCTCCTGGGAAGCCTCACTAGGACAAGGGCAAACACCAGCAAATTGTGACACATTTACTGGACAAAGCACATACACGATACATACACACATATAATAATAATGAATCCTATACTCTATAATATCACAATCAGGTTGCACTCCAACACCATCAGAACTCTATTATCAGCTTATCAAGTGGTATCCTATCTCCTGGTTACCACCTGATACTATTAACCTCCTCAAGTTGGTCAAGCCTACATACACTGTTGCACTATCAGCAAGATAATGTATATATAGAAAATCAGCATTTGAATGCAATAACATATATCAGTATAAATGTTCATTGATACACAACAATGATTCATCAATCACTGTCAGTCCTGGAACGCCTACATCCGTAGGTAATCCAGCCTACGACTGTAACTCTAAACTTCAGTATAAAACACTCCTTGACATAATAATGCAAACAGTCACTCACCTCTCACTGCGTCTTGCACGCTAATGACAACCAAACACTATCAACTCCCTACTAGTAATCCACCAGAACTTCCCCTTCCACCTCTGGAAGTTCACTACCCTAATATCCTTAGGTTCTTCCGGGCTTCACTACCAGGATCCTCTGCAGCTCCTCCAGGCTGCTATCATGAAGTTTTCTCGAGCAACTAAGGTGCTCCACCCTTCTGCTAGGTTCCTCCACAGCTCTCTTGGCTGCTACACCGTGAAGTTTCCTCGAGCAACTATGGTGCTTCTCCACCTCTGCCGAAGCACGTGACACTCCTCTTCACTGCTGCTTCTCCTCACAGCTCGAGGTCCTCTGCTCCACTACCTTTGGAGTCTCATCAATTACCTCATCTAGGCTGGCTTCGAAGTTCTCAGCAACTTCTTCCCCAAAGACAAACCTGCAACCCATCGACACTCCAATAAAATGTTCCCCTTTAACACATAAACAAAAATAACCACACAATATGCTTGCCTCAAACCTCTATCTGTTCTCTACATACAGTGAGAGTGGACTCCCCCGTTTTGGGCGGGTCCATACTCCACCTCGCCTGGCGGCGGTCCTCACTCGCTGGGAGGGTCTTCCTCCATCCGGAGCCAGGCTCCCTCAGTCGTCCGCCAGCGCTCAGAGGGGGCGGACGTCGCTCCGTGTTCCTCCCTCTCCACTCTCTTATTTCAGGCTTTCTGCCTTATTAAAACATGTCTAACTTATAAATAAACATCGCTACTGTCGCTGGGCACACGACCAAACTACAAGCAATCACTATGAACTGGCGTATATCGTGCTTACCACAGATTAATTGGTCGAGGGCGCTTTCCCTCTGACGGCGTCTGGTCAGGGCGCTCTCACGGCCCACAATAATGCCTCCGGGCGGCTTAATATTCACTAATTATCGTCCACGACTTGAGACCACACGTCCCCAGCTCGATTCCACAGCTGGCACGTCTGCACACTTCTCTTCTCTTAGAGATATATCACTAGGGGTTCCCTTCTGACGGGAGCTCAACGGAGCGCGGCTTCCCCCTGCGATGTCTGGCACTCAAGTGAGGTCAAGGTCCTCCAGAAGCGAGCCTCACGCCTCCAGCAAAATGTCCACATCTCCTAGCCCGTCATTTATCTATTTTCTTCTGCATTGCCCATAATCTCAAACTGTTACACATATCCAACCAACTATTTTACATATGCGTTATCACCTCAATACTTGCTAGACCTTCTAGTTAGGTCAGGCTTGCTGAATAACTCTCAAGAAGGGAGACTCGTTTCTCCTGCAGGCTGAGATCATAACACAGTTGATAGTTTCAAGCTTTGGTTGGACATGTATATGAGTAGGATTGTGTGGTTATAAATAGGAGCTGCGTCGTATGGGCCAATAGGCCTTCTGCAGTTACCTTTGTTCTTATGGTCATATGGTATTAAAAGTATCAACACAAGACAGAACACGAAACAATGGGTATAAATTGGATAAGTATAGATATAGGAAAGACTTGGGCAAATACTGGTTCGGTAACAAGGTTGTTGATTCGTGGAACCAATTATTAGAAGTCTTTCATATGAAGAAAGATTAATAAAGCTTAAATTGCATTCACTGGAAAGACGAAGAGTTAGGGGTGACATGATAGAAGTTTACAAGTGAATGAATGGACCTAACAAAGGGGATATTAATAGGGTATTAAAAGTATCAACTCAAGACAGAACACGAAACAATGGGTATAAATTGGATAAGTTTAGATTTAGGAACCAACATCACAGTTGTGTAGTTGTACACCAGACGTCACGTCCTTCACTCACCAGACCACTCCACAAGTGATCATTTGAAATTTCATCATGGAATTCCAATTGACTTATAATCGATCCAGCAATGCTGCTCAGAGTAGGAAAAGACCATCGATAATGGATACCAGTTCCGAAAGTGACGGCGAGTGGCATCACGTGAATAAGGCTAACAGGACAAGCCACTCCATGACGACCCATCGCCCATTAATCTCTCCAGCTTCTCCAGCTCTCCCAGCGCCTCAGACTAGATCTACGTTTCCGGTCTTCAAAGTGCAGCACACGGAAGGTAAGTCTTCCTACGCTACTGTAGTGGACGTGGAAAAAGAGTACCCCCAGCTCCAGGTCAGGGCAAAACCTAATCTCAAAGGAGAATACATTCTGAGGCCAAAAGACGAGTCGGCCGCTACGATTCTAAAAAATTACGCAAAATGTGAGGAACTGAAACCAGAGGATAAAATAAGTAAAGTCATTGTCCTCCACTATCCCTTGCATATAGCCCTTGGCCATCTCGAAAAGCTGAACTATGTGGTGTCAGCAGAGAGATGCCAAGTACGAACAAAACAAGAAACTCGACAAGTCCTTCTCACAGTAAGAGGACGGATCCCGGAAAAACTTGACCTTGGAATCTGGGGCGTGTTCCAACACAGGCCTTACACCCCAGAACCACTAAGATGCTTTAGATGTCAGAGATTTGGGCATCACAAAGATGGCTGCCAACGCCCAGTGAGGTGCGGAGTCTGCAGCCAGCCCCATGATACAAAAACATGTATTGATAAATTCAAGGCAAACCACCCTGTTCAGGCAAAATGCCCAAATTGTTCCAAGGCACATCATGCCTGGAACTTGAAATGCCCTGAAAGGCTCAAAAGGCTTCAAACGAACCCCACCACGCCAACAGCGGAGCCGAAACCCCCACCAAAACGAATACCAGCTCCCATGCCCACTAAAACCGCGTGGGGTCTACCCATTCAGGAAGAGGGGGCACACGGCCCTTCACCATCGGCCATGGTGAAGGGTGAGAAGACAGTACAGGACAAAAAGAAAGATGGAGGACACAAGACTCATGTTCAAAGCAGTCGGCCTCCCATTTCATCCAGCAAGCACACTGGGGCCAATAGGAGTAGCAATCCCAGTGCCAAAGTTACCACCGAGAAGGGTCTAAAAGCCACTAGGCCCTCAACCTGCACAACATTAAATAGTGCTCCCACTGAACTGAACGCTCTCTGGCCAATGCTCAAAACTTTGGTCACTGAGTTAATCGAAAGTCTGCTGTCTTCACATGGAATCAAGCAAACCACAGAGACTCGGAAGACAATTGAGCACAAGCTCAAAAAATTCGAAGATGTAATATCCACACCGTCAAGACAGCAGGGCAAGAGGCACCCCCATAAAAAGCAGATAGAGTCCAGCTCGTCGGAAAGCGACATTGATGAGGCAATTTCAGGATCACTAAGAACGTATACCCCAATTGCAACTTCCATGGCGTGTTCATCAGACTCCATGGATACCACGGAATTATCAGCACATTCCAAGAACCTAGAATTCTAAAGATCCTGCAATGGAATGCGCAAGGACTGCGCACTAAATTGCAACACTTGCAATGCATAAGAACATAAGAACAAAGGTAACTGCAGAAGGCCTATTGGCCCATACGAGGCAGCTCCTATTCTATAACCACCCAATCCCACTCATATACTTGTCCAACCCGTGCTTGAAACAATCGAGGGACCCCACCTCCACAATGTTACGCGGCAATTGGTTCCACAAATCAACAACCCTGTTACTGAACCAGTATTTACCCAAGTCTTTCCTAAATCTAAACTTATCCAATTTATATCCATTGTTTCGTTTTCTGTCCTGTGTTGATACTTTTAATACCCTATTAATATCCCCCCGGTTATGTCCATTCATCCACTTGTAAACCTCTATCATGTCACCCCTAACTCTTCGCCTTTCCAGTGAATGCAACTTAAGCTTTGTTAATCTTTCTTCATATGAAAGATTTCTAATTTGGGGAATTAACTTAGTCATCCTACGGTGGACACGTTCAAGTGAATTTATATCCATTCTATAATATGGCGACCAAAACTGAACTGCATAATCTAAATGGGGCCTAACTAGAGCAAGATATAGCTTGAGAACCACACCAGGTGTCTTGTTACTAACGCTGCGATTAATAAATCCAAGTGTCCGATTTGCCTTATTACGAACATTTATGCATTGATCCTTTTGTTTTAAATTCTTACTAATCATAACTCCCAGATCCCTTTCGCAATCCGACTTCGCAATCACAACACCATCTAGCTCGTATCTTGTAACTCTATCATCATTACCTAACCTCAGAACTTTACATTTATCAGCATTAAACTGCATCTGCCAATCCTTTGACCATTTCAAAACCCTATCTAGATCAACTTGAAGTGATAGTGAGTCCTCCTCCGAATTAATTTCCCTACCGATTTTCGTATCATCGGCAAATTTGCAAATGTTGCTACTCAAACCTGAATCTAAATCATTTATATATATATTATAAACAACAGAGGTCCCAGGACAGAGCCTTGAGGCACTCCACTTACAACATTTTCCCACTCTGACTTGATTCCATTTATACTAACTCTCTGTTTCCTTTGGTATAGCCATGCCCTAATCCAGCTTAATATAGCACCCCCAATACCATGAGACTCTATTTTTTTAATCAGTCTTTCATGTGGCACTGTATCAAAAGCTTTGCTAAAGTCAAGGTATACAACATCGCAATCCTTACCACTATCAACTGCCTCAACAATGCTAGAATAAAAAGATAACAAATTTGTTAAACATGAACGGCCATTTATAAAACCATGTTGCGACTCAATTATTAATTTATGTTTTTCAAGATGAAGACGAATTTTATTTGCTATTATAGATTCGAGTAACTTTCCCACAATAGACGTTAGGCTAATTGGTCGATAGTTAGACGCAAGTGATCTATCTCCTTTCTTAAAAACTGGTATCACATTAGCAACTTTCCAAAACTCTGGCACTCTGCCTGACTCTATTGATTTATTAAATATGGTTGACAGTGGGTCACAAAGCTCCTCTTTGCATTCTTTAAGCACCCTAGCAAACACTTCATCCGGCCCTGGGGATTTGTTTGGTTTGAGTTTTACTATTTGTTTAAGAACATCCTCCCTGGTAACTGCTAAACTCGTCAACCTGTCCTCGTCCCCACCCACATAGACTTGTTCGGCTGAAGGCATATTGTTAAGTTCCTCTTTAGTAAATACAGATACAAAATATTTATTAAAAATACTACTCATCTCTTCATCACTATCTGTTATTTGACCTGTCTCAGTTTTTAATGGACCTATCCTTTCCTTAGTCTTAGTACGATATAACTGAAAAAACCCTTTAGGATTTGTCTTTGCTTGCCCTGCTATGCGAACTTCATAGTTTCTTTTTGCTTTCCTTATCTCTTTTTTAACATTTCTAACCAGTTGTACGAATTCCTGTTCTAAAGTGACCTCCCCATTTTTAATCCTTTTGTACCAAGCTCTCTTTTTACCTATAAGGTTCTTCAAATTCTTTGTTATCCACTTTGGGTCATTAGTATTCGATCTATTCAATTTGTATGGTATACTACGTTCCTGTGCTTTGTTTAGAATATTCTTAAATAAGTTATATATTGAATCCACATCGTAATCCCCATTTAAGTCACCTATCGCTGGGTTCATGTCTCGCTCCAAGACCGGCCCACACCCCATACCCAAGACTTTCCAATCAATTTGACCCAAAAAATTTCTTAGGCTATTAAAATCAGCTTTTCGAAAATCTGGCACTTTAACAGAATTTTCTCTTACTGGTCTATTCCATTCTATGCTAAATCTGATTTCTTTGTGATCACTGCTCCCTAGCTCACTCCCTATTTCGATGTCATTAATTTGCGTTTCCCTGTTAGTTAATACTAAATCTAAAATATTATTTTCCCGTGTTGGTTCCTTAATGTGTTGCGTAAGAAAGCAATCGTCAATTAATTCTAGAAAATCTTCTGCTTCACTATTCCCTGTTTTGTTCAACCAGTTTATTCCGCTAAAATTAAAGTCACCCATGACATAAATACTGTTAGATCTAGATGCTCTAGATATTTCATCCCATAGATGCTTTGCTTCCATTCTGTCTAAATTTGGTGGCCTATATATTACTCCTATTATAATATTATTAGCTTTTTCGTTTAATTCAATCCAAATAGTTTCTGTGTGTGGCTCTGTTTTGATTCCCTCTTTGAGACTACATTTCAAATTGTCCCTAACATATATGGCTACTCCACCTCCTCGTCTAATATATCTATCTGTGTGAAATAGTTTAAATCCATAGCAGCAACCAAAGGCATAGACATCCTGATACTACAGGAGAGCTTGCTTCGAGCCGGATTAGAACCTAAAATCTCAGGCTATCGAGGCTTCTTCCTTCCATGGCTTCTTTCTTCCATGGATTGCACATCCAGGGGATGTGCAATCTATGTAAAATGTGACCTGATCTCCAAATCCATAACCAGCCCACCCAATTGTGGAGCAGGGACAGAGGTAATGGGAGTCACCATTGAGCTAAGACACGACAAACTTGAAGTGTTCAATGTGTACAGGTCTTCAAAAGCTGAAATGGATCTCTCTGTGTTATTTGGACACGCGACAACAACAAACACAATCATTTGTGGAGATTTTAATGCCCATCATCGATTGGCACTGGGCTCGAACAGAACAAATGAAGCCGGCATACACATTACTCATCTACTGGACCAGCTTCCAGAAATACAAATCATAAACAAGAATGAACCTACCCACATCCAAGGAGGCAGATTAGACCTAACCTTCGTTTCAGCCTCCCTAAGAGATGCAGCAACATGGTCAGTTGAGCCCACACTCACAAGCGACCACTATGGGGTCCAAATTGATCTTCAGTTAGACCTACCCACCCCACCTCCGCTTCCATCTGAAGCCTGGAACTTTGCTTTAGCAAACTGGGACCGATTTCAAAACCGCATTTCAGAGTGGCAAAGAAACTATGATGTTCCCGAAGACATTAATCAGGCAGAACAAGAATTTGTCAAAGCGATTCAAAGTGCAGCCAACCACTCAATCCCACTGAAAAAACAGTCCACCGGACACCATAAAGATCATTGGTACTATTGCGAACGTGTCAAAGAACTCAACCATAGACTCAATAGAACAAGAAAGCTATACAAAAAGCAGCCAAGTGACCGCAACAGGATCTTACTTTGTGAGGTCAAGGAACATGTACATCGAGAGACCAGACAAATAAAAGAACAAAAGTGGCTAGAATGGTGTTCACACCTGAATGAACACGCCTCTCTCGGGGAGATGTGGCAGCAAATTCACCGGGCCAAAGGGAATAAAACACCTAAAGCTCCACACCCCAAAGATCCTCAACAGGAAGCCGAAGTACTGGCAACCAGGTTTGCAGAGAGAGCAGCCAGCAATCAACTTCCACCAGATGTATTAGCAGTACAGACCGGACTAGAGGAAGAAAGGTGGCACAGAATCCTTACAGCATGTGAAGAAGTCTCTGACACTAATGCCCCCTTCACACTGGATGAGCTCAATCGGGCTAAGAAAAACTCCAAGGATACATCCCCTGGAGCCGACAAAATAACCTATAAAATGATTAGAAACCTCGGCCCAGAGGGAGACGCTGCATACCTAAGGTTAATTAATTTAGCCTGGACTTCTCAAACTAGACCTTCTGCTTGGAATAGAGCAGACATAGTGCCGATCCCAAAACCCAAAGATCCAGCTAATCCCAGGCCCATCTCTCTCCAAAGCTGTGCAGCCAAGACGGCTGACAGAATGGCACTCAACAGACTGGAGTGGAAAATGCCTAAACTGCATCATGATATGTATGCCTATAGAAGAGGGGTTGGCACAGTGGAATGTATTACAACTCTGTTAGCCCACTTGAATGACAGACCAGGAATGCTGATATTCCTGGACCTCGAAAAAGCCTTTGAACTGGCTAGCGCCCCAGCTATTCTCTGCTGCCTCATTGACAAAGAGGTCAGAGGCAACCTGCTCTCCTGGACCAAAAACTGTCTCATAAACAGAGAAGCAAGAGTAAAACTTCATGGCACAGTCTCTGAGTACAAAAGACATGAAAATGGTACACCGCAAGGAGGTATTCTTAGCCCTCTTCTCTTCAACTGTTTAATGGAAAGAATAATGAGGTTGAAACTCCCACATCACTGCAGGCTGCTAAACTACGCGGACGACTTTGTCATCATCATAAAAGGAAGGGATGCGGCGCGCCTTGCACCCAAATGCTTAGACTGCATCAGTAAAGAGGCAAAACAGATTGGGATCAAATTCAACCCCTCAAAGTCAAAGGCCATGCCCATAAAAATAGCGAAGCCCAACATCCAACTCACAGTACAGGGTCAACCAATAGAATGGGTCGACACCTATCAGTATCTAGGAATCATCCTGGACACACACATGAATTTTAATGCTGAGGTCACATACTTGAGAGAGCGAACTGCGGCCCGGACGGCAATCCTCAGGTTGCTAACCTCCCTTTCTGGAGGAGCCAATCTGCAAGTCCTTCGTACATACTATGTACAGGCAGTCAGATCAGTGATCGATTATGCCGCACCTGCACTCACAAATCTATCACACCAACAGTGGAAAAAGCTTGAAGTTGCCCAAAACAATGCTATGAGAGCTGCACTGGGAGCCCCCATGTGGACCAGGCTTGAAACTCTTAGACTGGAGACGGGTTTGCCCTCTCTACAAGAAAGAATATCACAAAGGACAGCTACAATTATCAGTAAGATAATTATTTCTTCTGATCCAATCCCAGTACGGCAGGCTTTGGTGGTTGGACTAGGCCAAAACAATGGAAACTCTTGGGTTGCAAGAGCAGGAAAAGTCCTAAACAGACTACATTTAAAAAACATGATTCTTGATAGAGAGGGTGATCATCCACACTCAAATTACACTCCTTCCGCGCCGTGGGAAAAGCCTACTTTCAAAATAGTAATAGAAAGTCTCCCAATGAAAAAGGCTGCCTATGATCCGACAATCCTAAGGCGCATAATAGAAGAGCAAATGTATAGCATAGCAGTAGCAGGAGCCACCCACATCTTCACAGACGGATCGGTGGACACAGAAAATGAGAGTGCTGGCGCTGCTCTTTGCACGACCAGCGTTCAGGCATATTGGAGACTGGGAGGACTAGTATCATCAACCCAAACTGAGCTGTTCGCCATACAACAGGCATTCGCATATGTGATTGCACAAAACACTCAAAATGCAATCATACACACAGACTCAAAAGCTGCACTTCAAATACTAGGACGAAAACAGTGGAAAGATAATGTGGAAATAATTACCACCATTTTGTATCAAGGAGCAGTCGCTAAAGGCAAAGGCCTCAACATAACTTTAAACTGGATCCCATCCCATATTGGAATCCCATTAAATGAAAAAGCTGATGAAATTGCTAAATTGGCAACTCGTCATCCAGTGATACCCAGCCTAGAGAACATAAAAAACATCATCATCAAAAAACTCTCACATCTCAACAAAGCCTACCTACACCAGAGAATAGCTGAAGGTTCGCCCTCTGCAACATGGTATCTTCAGGCAACCAAATTAGAAAGGTTAAATATCCCAAAAGGAATCCACAGGGAAATAGCAGTTAGGCTATATAGACTACGTCTAGGTTACAGATGTAACTGGGAGATTGGTGAACCCCGACAGAGAGAGTGCATCTTCTGCCAAACTGTCAAAGAAAAGCCATTACTTCACTATCTTCTGGAATGTGAAGCAACCAATGACCTTAGAAGAGCTTTAAGAGTTCCTGAATCATGCAGTGGCCACCCTGAAGCCATCAACACAGCCACTCTCCTGGTCAACAAAGGTGTCCAGCAGCTGGACACCTCATAAAGACTGTGAAGCAGTATTCTCCCCCACGATAACAGCTTGATGGTTAAATGCAACCTCAGAACACTGGGGAAAAAAAAAATTGTACCACTTACGGGCTATTCATGCCCGTGCCACCTCTTGGGTGGCTTAATCTTTATCAATCAATCAATCATTTAGGAACCACGGGAGACATCTCCCGTCACGCAGGGTGCAGTCGCACCTCCACAGATATCGAGTATCAGCTCTTGATACTGGTAATGGCTCAAAAGGGCCACCACTTACAGGCTATTCATGCCCGTGCCACCTCTTGGGTGGCTTCATCTTCATCTTAACACATTCACAAAGGAGACATCTCCCGTCATGCAGGGTGCAT
Organism: Procambarus clarkii; assembly: GCF_040958095.1. NCBI lineage: Eukaryota > Metazoa > Arthropoda > Malacostraca > Decapoda > Cambaridae > Procambarus > Procambarus clarkii. Next base: position 54,351,086 of record NC_091157.1, read on the forward strand.
TCGCGCCTCCACAGATCTCCAACAGATCTCCAGTATCAGCTCTTGATACTGGTGGTGGCTCGAAGGGGCCACCACTTACGGGCTATTCATGCCTGTGCCACCTTTTGGGTGGCTTCATCTTCATCTTAACACATTCACAAGGGAGACATCTCCCGTCATGCAGGGTGCATTCGCGCCTCCACAGATCTCCAGTATCAGCTCTTGATACTGGTAATGGCTCAAAAGGGCCACCACTTACGGGCTATTCATGCCCGTGCCACCTTTTGGGTGGCTTAATCTTCATCAATCAATCAATCATTTAGGAACGACCTGGGTAAATACTGGTTCAGTAACAGGGTTGTTGATTTGTGGAACTAATTACCGCGTAACGTGGTGGAGGTGGGGTCCCTCGATTGTTTCAAGCGCGGGTTGAACATGTATATGAGTGGGATTTGGTGGTTATAGATAGGAGCTGCCTCGTATGGGCCAACAGGCCTTCTGCAGTTACCTTTGTTCTTATGTTCTTATATAGGCCACCAAATTTAGACAAAATGGAAGCAAAGCATCTATGGGATGAAATATCTAGAGCAACTAGATATTTCTAACAATATTTATGTCATGGGTGACTTTAATTTTAGTGGAATAAACTGATTGAACAAAACAGGGAATAATGAAGCAGAAGATTTTCTAGAATTAATTGACGATTGCATTCTTACGCAACACATTAAGGAACAAACGCGGGAAAATAATATTTTAAAATTAACTTTTCTACTATACACAGACGCCGTCTTGTAGAATCGGCTCTGATACACAATGTACCCAACATGAACTTGAGTCCTGGCTTTGTTGCTGTGGACTCTTCCCTTTCACAGTATATACTCAAATGCTCTAATCTTTCTAATAAACGTGACTTAACATAAGCTTACCCCTTCCATTTATCTTTCTTTCTCTTTCCTTTTCTTTCTCTCTTCTCCCCTTTTTCTGTTCATTGTCTTCTCCTGTCTTGCTATCCTCTTCTTTTTCCTATTACTATCTCCTTCTCATTCGGTGCTTATAATAGGAGCTGCCTCGTAAGGGCCAATAGGCCCTCTGCAGTTCTCATTATTACTACTATCCCCTACACCTTACTTCCCTCCTCAGCTCTCTCTTGCCTATTTATTGAATGTCGTCGTCGTCGTCCCTTCAACTTCTAGTGTGTGATCTGGTCAACATACTTCAGCCGATCAATCATACTCCGATTGGTCAACATACTTCAGCCACGTTATTGTTGTGACTCATCGCCTGTCCATTCATCCATGTTTCGGTAAGCATGATAATATCTATTTTTTTCTGTGCAGACAAGAGCATTTAATTCGTTTATTTTATTTCTTAGACTTCTACTGTTAGTGTAATATACCCTAAGTGAATTGTTATTTTGAGGCCCTTCAATTTCAATGATCATTTTGCCAATTCCTTTCTCCCCCAAACATATACTTTTATTATCCTTCCTCCAAATCAATTCCCATACCACTATCTACTAACAGTTTAAACCCAAACAAACACCTCTAACCACTGGTTCCAACGAGTTCGCAACAACAACGACCCAAGCCCTTGATAGATGCACCCCATCCCGAGCATACATTTCATTTCTTCCAAAGAAGTGTTCCCAGTTGTCTACGAAAGATATTGCATTACATTTGCAATATCTTTCCAGCCTGCAAAAAACACCAAGTGCCCTCGACATCCATTCATTTCCCACTCCCTTTCTTGGAAGAATGCCACATATGATCGGGAATCCTCCCTTGCTCCTAACTATTTCTACTATTGTTTTGAATCTCTGTATTCAAATCAATCAAATCAAATGTTTGGTAGCCCTCGATAGATGCACCCCATCCAGAGCATACATGTCATTTCTTCCATAGAAGTGTTCCCAGTTGTCTATAAAAGATATTGCATTAGATTTGCAATATCTTTCCAGCCTGCAATTGACATCAAGTGCCCTCGACATCCATTCATTTCCCACTCCCTTTCTTGGAAGAATGCCACATATGATCGGGATTCCTCCCTTGCTCCTAATTCTATTGTTCCTTTGAATCTGTATTCAAATCAAATATTTATTTAGGTAAGGTACATACAAGAGATTTTACAAAGAGTGATGGATTGCCATATTGGCTAAGTATATTGTGTTTGGCTAGATAAGAGAAAAGCTGCTTGTAGATTAGATTTTCAAAAATTAGGCAGGATTGATATAGGTCTGTAGTTGTTAGCATCTGCAAGATCACCACATTTGTGTACAGGGGTTACTCTCGCTCTTTTTAGGATATCTGGAAAGGTTTGGAGTTCAAGTGACTTGTTATTAGTTCCTCACTCCTAACTCGCCCAACATCATTACCCCCTGCACTAATACAAATAATGGGTTTGTTCCCATTTCCTGTCATGATATCTTTCATGTTTCCAACAATATCACCAATACCAGCTCCCGGATAGCAAATCCTTAACCTGTTCCCCTTATCTCTGGCACAAAACGTTCTGTCTAAATACCTCACCTGGGAATCTCCCACAACCAAAGTTCGCTTCGTTCCAATCAGGAACGTTAGTTTACCTGCGCTTCAATGCTCCTCGTTGCTTTGCCTTTGCCTCCTCCTTGAACTACAGGTTCACCACAGCACTCGTCCTCTAACACATCAAATGCGTTAGAAGTCCTTAGGCTATTAGGTGTCGGTTTTGCCAAGGTCTTCTTAAGACCCCTATCCTTTACAACTTGCCAAGACGAGGTCTTTTTAATACTGGTTAATATATATAATATGCCTAAATATTTATATATATTAACTCTATATTTTTACCGTATATTTTCAATATAATGGGCCTCCGACGTCTACATTCAACGGTTTGTGTCTTCTTGGCTGGAGTGGAGACTTCTTGGTGGGTGAGGAGACTCTTGGTTGGGTTGAAGCGTTGCTACATCCAGCTACTGGGGCATTTGATGATGTAGGAATCATCATTTCTGCTTTGGAGGTCTTGGAGGCAACGGCAGGTATGTTCGTTTTGCTGCCTTGATCTATTCCGTTGCTGTTTCTTAGTGGAGTAGTGCTTCTTTGTTTCCTCCAGTTGTTGGAGGCCCTGTCCTTGCTCAGACTAGAAGGATTTGGTATGTCAGTTTGTTGCTGATCATCATTTATTCGGATTTGTCGAGGGGTGTACCACTGGCTTTTTACCGAGGGTCTGGTCGATTGGGGTCTAGAAGTTGTTACTTTGGGTTGCTGGGTTGACCCGAAAGCTAATATTATTTTTCCCCTTTCTGGACATCGTTTGTTCCAGGCGTGATGTGTATCCCCGCAGTTCGGACATTTTGCTTTCGTTTGTTTGCTTTCTTTGTGCAGATTCTTGCATATGTCGGTATTGTGGAGCTGCCTACATACACCACATCGTTCCAGGCCTCTGCAGCCATCTTTGTGGTAGCCGAAGCGCTGATATCTGTAGCAGCGCATGGGTTCTGGGTTGTACAGTCTTAGCCTGAATTGACCATAGATCCCAACACTCAGTGTTGATGCGAGGTCCTTTTATTGTTACAAGAACCTGTCTTGTTTCTATATTGTTGTGCTTGCATCTTTCCGCCGTTGTAACATTTGGGCATTCTAAGAGACTGTTTACATAAACTTCGACCGGGAAATTTTGGCTTCTAGTTTGGTTTCTTTGGACGTTTCTTCGGTTCTTCTTTGTTTGTTTGCCTTTCCGTTGCCTACAAGTTGCCACGGTGCTTCGTTTAGCGTTGGGTCGTCTTCAGCAATTTTCCTTGCTCTTGCTACTAGATCACTGTGTCCTTCTGACGTTAATAATTCAGGAAGGATGGTTAGGAAAGACATATATACGGGGGAGACATGGTTACACTGTATTAAAATAGTAACTGAGGGAGTGACTGTAACTGTGTACTGCTTCACTCAGCGACTAACCTTTTTCGACTGAACCTTGGGTGACAAGAAACCGACCACTCTCTTAGAACAGTGCAATTATAGTTCCTATTCCAAAACCTAAAGTCCCAGGAAATCCAAGACCCATCTCGTTAACAAGCTGTCTGGCCAAAACTGCAGAAAGAATGGCCTTAATCGAATTGAATGGAAAGCCAATCCACTACACCAAAATATGTTTGCTTACAGAAAAGGTGTTGGAACCACAGAATGCCTTACCTCCCTCCTGAATCAAATCAATGACATACCTGGAATCCTTATTTTTCACAACCAGTTTTTCACAACCCTATTTTTAAACAACCAGTTGAAATTCACTCAAGAAATTGAATATCTTCGGCAACGCTGTAAAAACAGAAACTCAGCTTTGCGCTCCCTGACCAGTCTTAGAGAGGGTGCATCTCTACCAGTACTCAAAATGTACTACGTTCAAGCAGTTAGGTCACTCATCGACTATGCTTCCCTTGCTCTTACATCCCTCAGTGATAACCAATGGGAGAAATTGTCTCAAAGTGTCTCAAAATGATGCTCTGAGAACAATGCTGGGAGCACCTATATGGACGCGTAGAGAGAACCTTAGAATGGAAACAAATTTACCAGTATTAGAAAACATGATGAAACATAAAAAACAAGGATAGCCACCATAATAGGAAAACTTACTGGAACAACCGCCAGGCTGTCAATCAAAGACAGCATACATAGATCCTTTCAGAAACACCTACAGTATAGAACAAGCTTATGGATGGATAATGTGGTCAAGATTTTAGAGAAAATGGACCTGAAATGGACCATTGAAAACAAAGGGGAAGATAGACCATATCAACACTTTCGACAGCCTCCTCCATGGGAAGAATCGAATCTAAAGATAATCATTGAAAGATTACCAGTTAAAAAATCAGCATGTGACCCGCAGAGGCTCAAGAAAGTAATAGAACAACAAATGGAAACTATCTCTGGACCCACATCTCACATCTTCACAGACGGATCAGTTGATCAAGAAAAAGGTTCTGCTGGGGCAGCAGTTTACACTAGCAAACATGAAGCTTACTGGAGCATGAATAGTGGGTGCTCAACATTGCAAACAGAATTATATGCCCTGAAAGAGGCAATAAACTACACAGTTGACAATAATTTTCATGATGTCATCATTCATACAGACTCTAAATCTTCGCTCCAGGCATTGTTATCCAGTCAGCACAGAGACAATATACAACTTCTCACAGAAATTCAACATATAGGAAAAGAAGCCCATAATCGAGGGCTGTCAATCACCCTAAATTGGATACCAAGTCACATCGGCATAGATGGTAATGAAAAGGCAGACTCACTAGCAAAAACTGTCACTACTCTACCTGTTGTACAGGTTCAAATACCTCCAAGTTTCTCACAGATAAAGGAGCAAATCAAGAAGAAAATATTCTCAACTATCAAAAGTCGCCAAAGTAGCGGAAGGAAGATCCACTGCGATATGGTACGAACAAGCCACTGATTACTCCTCTTTCAAGCCTGGTAAAAAGATATCCAGAGACATTGCAGTAGCCATACACAGACTCAGACTTGGTTACAAGTGCTGCTGGGAGGTAATGAACCCAATAGTTAAAGAGTGTCACATCTGTGAAACCGAAACAGAGGCGCCAAAATTGCACTACTTACTGGAATGTGAAGCTACTGAATCCCTGCACATCAAACTCAACATTAATTCAACGACAGCAGCTGCATTAGATGCACATTCCACCGACTACAATGATTAGAAAAGCTGTTGAGGAATGGGACTCATTAGTGAGCATTCTGCATATACATCCGCCACCAAGATAATATTAACAAAACAAGATTAAAACCAGTGCACTAAAACAGAAGCGATAAATAAGCAGGGAAAAAGGAGATCTCCTCCTCAATTCTAAACGTAGACCCAAATATCACAGGAAAAAGGTTATCATGTATAACCAAACTCAATTACGGGCTCACCGTGCTACATGGACACTTCGTCCTGAGTAGCTAAATCTGAAACAACAACATTCTACATTCAAATTTAGTTTTGTCTTCATTAACCACCAGTCCCATATGGTGACCCATTGAACTGTTTGAACCTTTGAAATATCTTTGCCCTGAAACAAAATATCCTCGGCATATATGATCGGAGTTACCCCATTTGAGAATCTCTGAGATGCTATCATATTCATTAGCACATTAAACAGCGTGGGTCTCAACACTCCTCCCTGAGGTGTGCCGAGTTCAAAAGATCTCACACCTGACATACAACCCTTGATACCACACCTAAGCCTTCCTTTCGTAAAGATTATCCCCTATCCAGCGCAATAATCTCCTTTTAACACCAAGACCAGCTAATTCATATAAAATAACCTCTTTGTTGGCTTTATCAAAAGCTCCTTGTAAATCAATAAAAAATTCTATAATAATCATTATCATTAACTAGACATTTAATAATACAGTCAGAGGTACTTTTTCCTCTGTGGAATCCGAACAAATTACTAGACAGCTGATCACCTATTATATATAAAAGTCTATTTAAAATGATCCTCTACATCATTTTACAAAAACACGAGGGTTATCTTGAGGTTATCTTGAGATGATTTCGGGGCTTTTTAGTGTCCCCGCGGCCCGGTCCTCGACCAGGCCTCCACCCCCAGGAAGCAGCCCGTGACAGCTGACTAACACCCAGGTACCTATTTTACTGCTAGGTAACAGGGGCATAGGGTGAAAGAAACTCTGCCCAATGTTTCTCGCCGGCGCCTGGGATCGAACCCAGGACCACAGGATCACAAGTCCAGCGTGCTGTCCGCTCGGCCGACCGGCTCCCCAGGGTAAGGACACAGATCTGTACTCTCCATTAGCTTTAGGAATAGGGATGATCAAAGCTTTTTTTCCATTTACTGCGAATTCTGCCCTCCTTATAACTAATATTAAAGAGGTCTATCAGTGGGCTTTTCGTCATAATGGCAAGTTCATTAAGTATTTCATAAGTTACTCCATCCTCCCCAGGGGCGGTAGATTTCCCAACTTTAATCGCCGTTATTAGTTCTTCTCTGGTAATACCAGAGAAGAACCCGAACAAATTGCTGGCCTGACACTGCTTCCTGACACTGTTTATTAAACCATGGGTTATTATATTCCCTTTACTGTTGGTATAAATCTTTCTTCGGCCTCCTGGTATTTCCGTATGACTAGGTCCATCATATCTTGGACTGTTTTTCATCTAATTTTTTCCTCCCACTGCACTTTTTCACTCCCGGATAGTCCCTTATCCTCCTGTAGTCAACTCTCCTTTCCCAGACTTCTTGTCCTATGGTCACAAGTTTGAATTCCATCATGTAGTCAAAGACTAGGACACAATTTTTCGCTGGCCCCTAGAGGTATTTCATGCTCCAAATTCTTGATGTCTTCTACGTTCTGGGTGAAAATCAGGTCTAATAGACTCGGTGCATCTCCTCCTCTTAACTTTGTGTCTTCCTTCACATGTTGTGTTAGGAAATTCCTGTCTATAACATCTACTAACTTTGCTCCCCACGTTTCGTCCCCTCCATAGGGATTCCTTGATTCCCAATTTATCATGATTTAGGTCCCCCATGACCAGCAGCTTTGCTCTCATTCTGTGAGCTAATGTTGCTGCCTTCTGCAGTTCATCTATGCATCTTATTGTTGTCATCATACTCCTGCCTGGGTCTTCTACTGTTTGGTGGGGGATTGTATATTACCAAGATCACAATCTTTCTCCCATCTGCTGTCAGGGTTTCATGTATGAAGCTGGTGCCCTCATTGGTAACCCGATTTCCCAGGTCTTCAATCTTCCCTTTCCGCTCTATTAGGAGCGCCACTCCCCCTCCCTATCTCTGTCCTCTCTTTTCTTATCACCTGGTAGCCCTCCAAAAAGATTGCATCTGAGATCACGTCATTTATTTTCCACTATTGCAACTATGTCAGGATCTTCCTCACTCACTTTTTATAAGAACATAAGACAAAGGTAACTGCAGAAGGCCTATTGGCCCATACAGTGCCAATATTTTATAACCATAACCATATATTATAACTATAACCATATTACTATAAATATATAATCTATTTATAACCACCCAATCTCACTCATATACATGTCCAACCCACGTTTGAAACAATCGAGGGACCCCACCTCCACCATGTTACTCGGCAATTGGTTCCACAAATCAACAACATTGTTACTGAACCAGTATTTACCCAAGTCTTTCCTAAATCTAAACTTATCCAATTTATACCCATTGTTTTGTCTTCTGTCTTGTGTTGATACTTTTAATACCATATTAATATCCCCTTTGTTATGTCCATTCATCGACTTGTAAACCTCTATCATGTCAACCCTAAATTTTCGCCTTTCCAGTGAATGCATCTTAAGCTTTGTTAATCTTTCTTCGTGTGAAAGATTTCTAATTTGGGGAATTAACTTAGTCATCCTACACTGGACACGTTCAAGTGAATTTATATTCATTCTATAGTACGGCGACAAATACTACGGAGACTTTACCAGTCTCCGTGGTGTAGTGGTAAGACACTCGCCTGGCGTTTTCACCATCTGGTCACCATTTGGTCCGGGAGACATCTCCCGTCACGCTGGGTGCAGTCGCACCTCCACAGATCTCTAGTATCATCTATTGATACTGGTGATGGCTCAAAAGGGCCACCACTTACGAGCTATTCATGCCCGTGCCACCTTTTGGGTGGCTTCATCTTCATCGTAACACATTCACAAGGGAGACATCATGCAGGGTGCATTCGCACCTCTACAGATCTTCAGTATCAGCTCTTGATACTGGTAATGGCTTAAAATAGCCACCACTTACGGGCTATTTATGCCCGTGCCACCTTTTGGGTTGCTTCATCTTCATCTTAACACATTCATAAGGGAGATCTCCCATCATGCAGGGTGCATTCGCACCTCCACAGATCTCCAGTATCAGCTCTTGATACTGGTAATGGCTTAAAAGGGCCACCACTTACGGGCTATTCATGCCCGTGCATCCTTTTGGGTGGCTTAATCTTCATCATCATCGCCTGGCGTTCCTGGAGGGGTGTTTAGGGGGGGGGTGAATGTGGGCTGGGGGGATCCGAGAAGTATCTGGGGGGTGAATGGGGGTCTGAGGGGGGTGAATGGGGGTCTGAGAGGGGTGCTTGGGGGGCGAATGGGGGCTGGGCATCTAGGGAGGTAGGTAGGAAGGTCTGGGGGTAGGGCCTGGTTAGGTAGGTTTGGAGTAGGAAGGGAATACTGGGTCTGAAGATTAGGAAGGGTCTGAAGATTAGGAAGGGTCTGAGAGGCATAGAGGGGTTGAGAGGTAGCGTATGGTTGAGAGTCAGATAGAGGTTGAGAGGTTAGGGGGAGAAGGATAGAGGGGGTAGGGGGGGAAGAGGGGCGGATGGATCATAGATAGTGAGAGAGGGGGGGAGGTGTTATTAGTCAGGGTAGGAGTGGTCATTAGGGAAGAAGGGAGGGAAAAGGGAAATGGAGGAAGAGGTGTAGGGTCCCCCCATCCCCCATGGGGGGACCATGTCCCCCCCCCTCTCGCAAGGGTAGGGGGGTCACATGGCAGGAGAAGGAATGAGGAGGGGTGATGGCTGGGCAGGTTTTGGGGGTTGAGAGGATGAGGGCTGGGAGAGTTTTGGGGGTTGAGGGGATGAGGAGACCCTTGGAATGTGGGATGAAGCAGATGGATTTGAATGCGATGGTGTCAGGGGAGGTGTTGGGGAGATAAGAAGGAGGAGGGAGGGCTGATTTGGTCTGACGCTCAAATGGGAAGAGTTGTATCGTGGAGGTTTCCTCGCCTGTGGGCTATCTGTTCCTCTTTTGTCATGTATCTGTCAATATACATGTTGTAGTAGTTTTTGCTACCTCTGGGTAAGTGTTTGTGATGCAGTATGTAATCTTGCCAGATGTGTTCCAAAGTAATGAACATGTAACTATTGCAGGATGTGTTCAGAAACGGTAAACATATAACTATTGCAGGATGTGTTCGGAAGTGGTGTATTTCAGCCTGCCCACAGAGGTGCTGGAGCTGGTGTTTGCACATGTGCCTATAGTACATCTGTTGACTGTCGATGCAACTGTCTGCCGCTACTGGTACACAGTTATACTTAACCCTGCGGTGAGTAATGCAACCCTACAGTGAGTAATGCAACCCTGCAGTGAGTAGTAGAACCCTGCAGTGAGTAATTCAACCCTTCAGTTAGTAATAAAACATAATGTTGATATATGTAATCGTTCACTGAGTAATACATTATAGTGGTGAGTAATATAAACCTACAGTGAGTAATACAACACTGAATTAAATATTACATAAATTGTGCATTGAAGTTTTCATGTTATGTAGGAAATGAATTTCGAAATTATATGTAAGTATGGAAAATTGCTGCATTCAGAATGTGAAATTTTCGTAATTAACGTAATGTTCGTACTGATACATTAATGTACATACGTCATGTACGTACTGTTATGTAATTACATAATGTCATACTGTTAATTCGTTTGTCTTAATTCTCTATTGAACTATTTCAGTTTATCCCCTGGAGAAAAATTCACCATAGACTGAAACTGGCGCCATGGAGAGTACCATCCAGCATACCGCTCTTCCACACTTGCAGGAGTGACATGGTGCCAACCACTCACATCATGTCTACCCACTGTCAGCGCCACGGTTTTACTTCCGTGAGAGACTGTATCCCCAGTGTCATCAGGTAAGATAACACAACGATAGACTGTATCACCAGTATCATCAGGTAATATATCACCACGAGAGACTGAATCCCAAGTGTCATCAGGTAGGATAACACCATGAGAGACTGTATTACCAGTGTCATAAGGTAAGATAACACCATGATAGACTGTATCACCAGTGTTATCAGTTAAGATAACACCATGAGAAACTGTATCTCCAGTGTCATCAGGTAAGATAACATCACGAGAAGTTGTATTCCCAATTTCATCAGGTAAAATAACAGCATGAGAGACTATATCACCTGTGTTATCAGTTTAGATAACACCATGATAGACTGAATCACCAGTGCCAGCAGGTGAGATAACACCATGAGAGACTATATCACCAGTGTCATCAAGTAGGATAATACCATGAAAGACTGTATAAGTAGTGTCATGTAAGATAACAGTAGTGGATACCAAGACTATAACAGTTCATTTTAGCTTTCTCATGGCAGGATTGTAGTCTGGGTCGTTTTAAGTTACGTGGTGACACACGGTCATAGTTCGGGCCCTTTTTAGTTACCCCTACAATGCACAGTTGTAACACAGGGCATTTTTAGTTACCTCGGTGATGCGCGGTTCCAGTCATCCCTAATTTTAGATAAGTGACATAATCAGCCAGTTTTTAATCATCTTTCAAATTGTCCAGTTTTTGAAAATGTAATGAAAATCAATGAAAATGGGATTTATAATAAATATTTATTATAAATCCCATTTCCATTGATTATTTATTTATACCCATTTTCAATTATTTATAATTAAATCATATTTTCAGTGATCGCATGTGTATTACCATTTTCAAAGATTGCTTGTTTATACCAAATAGCTACTTATAGATTAGTTAAACCTGAAACACATTTATTCCCCCCCCCCATGTCAAGTCAGTCATTAACTGACACTAAAAATTTAAATAAACTGCACAAGGCCTCTCCACAAGAAGCAAGAAAAAAGCACAATGCTCTTTCACCCTATGCCCCTGTTACCTAGCAGTAAATAGGTACCTGGGAGTTAGTCAGCTGTCACGGGCTGCTTCCTGGGCTGCGTGTGTGTGGTGTGGAAAAAAGAAAGAAAAAGAAATTAGTGGAAACAGTTTATTGACAGTTGAGAGGCGGGCCGAAAGAGCAGAGCTCAATCCCCGCAAGCAAAACTAGGTGAAACTAGATGAAAACACACGCACACACACCAACGTCTCTCCGATTATTGAATAAATACCTAATTGATATCCCTTAGAATCATCCACTTTAATCATGCTACCTATATAAAATTCCAGACTGGCAGTAGGATGCGGCTTCTTAAAACTATCCTTATAAGAATTCCATAAAGCTTACTTAAATGGCCTTAGGAATTTTTTGGATGAAATAGATTGGAAAATCTATTGGGCTGGTCCTGGAGCGAGAGGTGAACATTGCAATGGGTGATGTTAAAAGGGAATTTCGATGTGGAATCAAATTATAACTTACATACAAATATTATAAGAAAGCACAGGAACGTAGTACACAATACAAATTCAATTTATCGAATAATAATGACCCGAAATGGATAGTAAATGACCTGAAGAACCTTACAGGAAGAAAGAGAGCTTGTTACAAAAGGACTTAAAATAGAGAAGGCAGTTTAGAACAAGAATTCATTCCATTGGTTAGAAAAGTTTAAATAGAGATAAGGATGGCAAAAAGAGACCATGACGTTCGTATTGCAGGGCACGCAAAAACAAATCCTACAGGGTTTTATCAGTTATATCAAATAAAGATTAGGGAAAGGATAGATCCTTTGGTGAGGTTCTTCAGTTATATCTTGCTCTGGTTAGGCCCCATTTAGATTATGGAACTCAGTTTTGGTCGCCGTACTCAGTTTTGGTCACTTGAACGTGTCCAGCGTAGGATGACTAAGTTAATTCCCCAAATTAGAAATCTTTCATATGAAGAAAGATTAACAAAGCTTAAGTTGCAATTACTGGAAAGGCGAAGAGTTAGGGGTGACATAATAGAGGTTTACAAGTGGATGAATGGACACAACAAAGGGGATATTAATGGGCTATTAAAAGTATCAACACAAGACAGAACACGAAACAATGGGTATTAATTGGATAAATTTAGATTTAGGAAAGACTTGGGTAAATACTGGTTCGGTAACAGGGTTGTTGATTTGTGGAACCAATTACCGTGTAACGTGGTGGAGGTGGGGTCCCTCGAATGTTTCAAGCGCGGGTTGGACATGTATATGAGTGGGATTGGGTGTTTTTTTTGGTTTTATAGTAAATTATCAATTGTATTTTCTTATTTTTGTTTGTTGGGCTAACGTTCCTATCAACAATAACTCTCAGGACTCTTTCCTCTGTTTTATGAGCCTTCGAAAAGAAGTTCCTGTAAAATAGTAAAATAGGTGGTACAAGTGTTGTGTTGTGTTTGACTCTTCAGAGGTTGCATGGTGTTTCACTTTTCTTTTTATGACGTCTTCAGCAAAACCGTTAGAGTAGCCATTGTTGACTAGGACCTGCCTTACCCTACAGTGTTCTTCATCGACTTCACCTTCCATCCTGAGCTGTGGCTGAGAGCACAGTCGAAGTAATCATTGACAACACTTCTCTTGTACCTGTCTGGGCAGTCACTATTGGCACTGAGGAACATTTCTATGTTAGTTTCCTTAGTGTAGACTGCAGTGTGGAAGCCTGTTCTCATTTCCATGGCTGTTACATCTAGGAAGGGTAGCGTCCCATGATTCTCCATCTCGTACGTGAAACTCAATACAGAATTCTTCTCGAATGCCTCCTTCATTCAATGCAGGAACCTGATGTCAGAGGTCTGCAGCAGCTGAAGGAGGCTTTCGAGCAGAATTCTGTGTTTAGTTTCATGTAGGAGAGGGAGAATGCTGGGAAGCTGCCCTTTCTAGATGTAACAGATGTAGATGTAAGAGACAACATTAGCAGCATGATAGAGCACCACTAACGGTGTTGTGGATATTGGAGGATGACGGGCAGCAGGCAGGTGCCAGAAGAAAGGGTAAAGGATCACTAACAGTATTGTGAATATTGCAGGATGATGGGAAGCAGGCAGGGGCCAGGAGCTGGAGCAGCCACCAAGTTGGTCCTTGAGAGACACAGACTGTACACCTTGGCAAGTGATACTCTGGAGAACATGGAGGAGGCGCTCATGCCCAGACCCTTCAACCTCTGGCACGTCGCTACCCTCATTGTGTTCCGTAGGTGTTCCATGCTCATGTTCTCCTCTCATTGTATTTATTTTCCTGCCTCGCTCCTGTTCTCCTCCACTTGGTCCTGTTCTCTTTCCTCCTCCTTCCCAAGTCTGCAGTTCTCCTCTAGTTCGTGTTCTCCTCACTTTTATCCTGTTCTTCCATAGCTCGTGTTCACCTTCAATTGCTCATGTTTTCCTCCCCTTTCTCCTGTTCTCCTTCCCTTCCTTCTGTTTTCCCTCCCACTATGTCCTGCTCTCCTTCCCTTTCTTCTGTTCTCCTCCAACTGTTATTCTTCTCTTCCTATGCTATTGCTATACTCCACCTGTTCCTGTTCTACTCCCATTTTGTCTGTTTTAGCTGTTCTGTTCACTATCCATTGCTTCCGTTCTCCTTCCCTTGCTTCTGATTTCCTCCCTTAGCTTCTGTTCTCCTCTCCTTTCTTCTGTTGCCCTTTTCTTTCTCCCGTTCTCGTACTAATACTGTTCTCCTCCTTTGCTCTTGTTCATCTCTCATTGCCCTCCTCTCAGCTCACCTTCTCGTTGTCCTGATCCTGTTCTCCTTCCCTGGCTCCGGATTTCCTACATTTCCTCTTGTTCTCCTCCCGTTGCCCCAGTTCTAGTTGTTCCGTTTCTGTTCTATTTCCCTTGCATCTGTTTTCCTCCCCTTGCTTCTGTTCTCCTCCCCATTCTCCAGTTCGCCTTTCCTTTCTGCAGTTCTCCTCCTCTTCTTCCGGTTCTCGTCCCACTGATACTGTACTCTTCCTCTTGCTCTTGTTCACCTCTCATTGCCAAAGTTCCCTTTGATCCGATCCTGTTCTCCTTCTCTTGATCCGGCTTTCCTCCATTTCCTCTTGGTCTTCACCCCCTAGCTCGTGTTTTAATCCCATAGATCGTGTTCCCCTCCACTTGATCGTGTTCTCCTCCCCCTATTTCGCGTTCTCATTCCATTGATCGTGTTATCCTCCCCATGATTGTGTTCTAAACCCCATAGCACGTGTTACCCTCCCCTTGATCGTGTTCTCCTTCCCTTAGCACGTGTTCTCATCCCATTGATCATGATATCCTCCTCTTGATCATGTTTTCCTGCCCTTAGTTCGCGTTCTCATCCCATTGATCGTGTTATCCTTACCTTGATTGTGGATTGTGGTACCCATTATAATTATGATCAAATTTATTCATTTGATATATCACGGAATAGTGATTTCTGTATGTATCGAACTGAGTTAGGTTGAGTATAAATAGGAGGTGTCACGTATGGGCCAAGTAGGAAGATGCCTTTTTTATTGTTTTTAGATAGCCAATACTTTCCACAGCCAGGCTGTTTACTCATCCTTGCTGATAAGCAACAATAAATGTTATACAGGTGGAAATGTTAATTGAATATCGACAAGGAAATATACTCCATAATTCACCTATTCCGTATAATGTGAGGGAAGTGAATTAGCAATGATTTGATGTTGGCAGTGTCGGAGGACGTGTGGGACGTGGAGGGGGCGGTCCACCTGCTGCTTCACCCTCACTCTCCCCTCACTTATGTTGATGTCACAGAGGCCTTCTACTGCTTAGCTTCCCTTCTGATTTACTGCACAGATCACTTCTGTTTTCCAACAAGGTGAGTTAACTATTATTATTATGTTCGGGTCATTCTTGTGGTGAGAAGTTTCACGATAAAAAGTATAAATGATCACAATAGTAGCAACAATAGTATTCTCATCTGGATAATATATAAGAAACGTTATATAGATGCAATGAGGTTTGTCGAATTGCCCCTTTAAAAGAATGTCGGATAGCAAGGTGGTATGGTGACCAGAAGAACTTGGTGGTATGGGACCAGAAGAGTCTCTGGAATTCCACTATTATGTGACCTTTGTAATCTAAATACAAAAAAGAGAGAGATGTCTGTCCAATGTCAAAGGCAATACGCTTGCATAGCCTCACCCAGTTTTGTAAAGTGATTACCGAGGTGTATTTGTCCAACACAGTCGGATTGGGTGTGCTTTATTATCTAACTATAAAGTGGTCGGCTCCCATTGTCACCACCATCAAGTTGGTGGAAACTCTGGCACTATGTTAATGACGTAAAATATTCAATTCCCAGGCATGTTTCCAGGTTGTGTTGACATAGGGTGGGATCCAGCACGGATGTATCGACATTAGATTAATGATGCCCGTCTTACCAAGCACTTGGTTGATCCGGGTACCAGGTTGATCTGGGCACTTGATCGATCCGGGCACCAGGTTGATCTAGGTGCTGGTTTGATTAGGGAACTGGGCTAATTTGGGTACTAGGTTGATATCGGAATTGGGTTGATATGAGCAATGGGTTGATATGGGCATTGAGTTACTCTGAGCACTGGGTTGATCTGGGCACTGGGCTGATCTGGGGTCTTGGGTTGATCTTGGCACTGGATTGTCTTGGCACTGGGTTGTCTTAGCATTGGGTTAGTCTGGAAACCAGGATGATCTGAGCACTGTGTTGATCTGGGTACTGAGTTAGACTGGGAACCGGGATGATCTGAGCACTGTGTTGATCTGGTCACTGGGTTAGTCTGGGAACCGGGATGATCTGGGCACTGGGTAGATATGCGTACTTGGTTAGTGTCAAAGAAACCTGAAGTACAATGTGTAGTGTCACAGTAATCTGACGTACGAAGAGTAGCGTCACAGTGACCTGACGAACCAATGACCTATCACACAACATCAGGTGTCAGAGTGACCTGATGCACCCAGTGTAGCGTCACAGGTACCTGACAAATTGTCGTTTCACAATGACCTGACGTTCCAGGTGTTGCGTCACATTGACCTGACGTACCAAGTGTAGCGTCACAGTTACCTGACGTTCGAAGTGTAGCGTCACAGTGACCTGACGTACCAATGTAATGTCACAATGACCTGACGTACCAAGTGTATCGTCACAATGTCCTGACGTACTAAGTGTAACGTCACAGTGACCTGACGTACCAAGCGTAGTGTCACAATGACCTGACGTACCAAGCGTAGTGTCACAATGACCTGACGTACCAAGTGTAGTGTCACAATGACCTGACGTACCAAGTGTAGTGTCACAATGACCTGACGTACCAAGTGTAGTGTCACTATGACATGACGTACCAAGTGTAGCGTCACAGTGACCTGACGTTCCAAGTGTAGTGTCACAATGACCTGACGTACCAAGTGTAGTGTCACAATGACATGACGTACCAAGTGTAGCGTCACAGTGACCTGACGTACCATGTGTAGCGTCACAATGGCCTTATGTACCAATGTAGTGTCACAATGACCTGACGTACCAAGTGTTGCGTCACAATGACCTAACGTACTAATTGTTGCGTCACAATGACCTGACGTACCAATTGTTGCGTCAAAATGACCTGACGTACCAAGTGTAGCGTCAAAGTTCGAAGTGTAGCGTCACATATACCTGATGTACCAAGTGTTGCGTCAAAATAACCAGACGTACGAAGTGTAGCGTCACAGTTACCTGACGTACAGAGTGTAACATCAGAACGACCTGACGTGTCAAGTTGAGCGTCACAGAAATCTGACGTAACAGATGGAATAAGTTGTAACAGGTCCGGACTTGGGACAGTTCTAACAGGTTGAGTGTCCGACAAAGTAGAGTCTAGGGACTTTTGTAACAAGTAGCGTCATAGCAGTGAGTCTTCCACATTTGTGTGAACATCAGATGATGTTTTATCAAGAAGTAGAAAGAGGGTTAATAATTAATCAATTTTAGTAATTATAGTTAATTTAAGTTCGTTCAAGGGAAATATTTTTATGATGTTTACAGTCCAGAGACTGATGTTTTAAGAAGAATTCACGATATTATTAGCTGGTGAGGTTAATGGTGACATATTGCAATGATTTCCTCGTGTTCGTCTGTGGGAAAAATCCATGGCAATCTCGTTTTCTTTGAGTTCTCTTGTGAGTAGTAAATAAACAGGAAGAATATTTGTCAAATGTATTGAAAGTTAATAAATGGGGTTGTTTTTCCGATAAGTACCACCACCTGGAGTATTAAACTCTACCTCTATGATAACTTACAGGTACTACAACCTAGTGTATTATACGCTACCGCTATGATAGCCTTACAGGTACTAACTTCTGTATGGTGTATTATACACTACCTCTTTGATAACATTACAAGTACTACCACCTAGTGCATTATGCACTACCACTATGAAAAGCCATACAGGTTCCACCACCAGGTGCATTATTCTCTTTTACTATGATAACCTTAGAGCTACTTCAACCTGTTGTATTATACAATTTCTCTATGATAATCTTAGAGGAACTACCACATGGTGTATTATATACTACCTCTATGATTTACTTACAGGTACTACTACATGGTGAATTATACACTACACCTGTATGAGAACAGATGGAGAACTGCAGGAATAAATTATCACGAAGACCTACAGCAGGTGATTGGGGGTCAACAGCTGCAGCAGGTGTCTGTGGGTCAACAGTGGCAGCAGGTGTCTGAGGGTCACCTGCTCCAGCAGGTGCCTGTGGGTCAACAGCTGCAGCAGGTGTCTGTGGGTCAACAGCTGCTGCAGGTGTCTGAGGGTCACCAGCTCCAGCAGGTGTCTGTGGGTCAACAGTTCCAGCAGGTGCCTGTGGGTCAACAGAGGCAGCAGGTGTCTGAGGGTCAACAGCAGCAGCAGGTGTCTGAGGATCAACAGCGGCAGCAGGTGTCTGTGGGTCAACAGCTCCAGCAGGTGTCTGTGGGTCAACAGCAGCAGCAGGTGCCTGTGGGTCAAAAGCGGCAGCGGGTGTCTGAAGGTCAACAGCTCCAGCAGGTGTCTGTGGGTCAAAAGCGGCAGCGGGTGTCTGAGGGTCAACAGCGGCAGCAGGTGTCTGTGGGTCAACAGCGGCAGCGGGTGTCTGAGGGTCAACAGCGGCAGCATTTGTCTGTGGGTCAACAGTGGCAGCAGGTGTCTGTGGGTCAAAAGCGGCAGGTGTCTGTGGGTCAACAGCGGCAGCACGTGTCTGTGGGTCAACAGCGGCAGGTGTCTGAGGGTCAACAGCGGCAGCAGGTGTCTGTGGGTCAACAGCGGCAGCAGGTGTCTGAGGGTCAACAGCGGCAGCAGGTGTCTGTGGGTCAACAGCGGCAGCAGGTGTCTGTGGGTCAACAGGGGCAGCAGGTGTATGTGGGTCAACAGCGGCAGCGGGTGTCTGTGGGTCAACAGCGGCAGCAGGTGTCTGTGGGTCAACAGCGGCAGCAGGTGGCGTTGGGTCAACAGCTGCAGCAGGTGTCTGTAGGTCAACAGCGGCAGCAGGTGGCGTCAGGTCAACATAGAACACAGAAGGTCATCCACAGCGAGACTCTTCATCTTACTCAAGAACAACTAAGAATCATCAATCATAAAATAAAAGCTAATCATGTAAGTAACGTCCTTTAGTTTGCACTTTCTGCCAGTAATGTAAGTAACGTAACAATGTGTGTGTACTTACTGAAGACAGTCATGTAAGTAACGCCATAATATATGTACTTACAGCCAGTCATGTAAGTAACGTCACTACGTGTGCACTTACAAAAAGCCATTCAAGTAAGTAGCATCATTCCGTGTGTACTTAGATCCATTCATGTAAGTAACTTCGCAATGTGTGTTCCTACAGCTAGTCATGTAAGTAACTTCGCAATGTGTGTTTTTACTGTCGGTCATATAAGTAACGTTACTACTTGTGAACTTACAGAAGACAGTCATATAAGTAACGTCACTACGTGTGTACTTACAGTAAACACCGGGTTGTACAGTTACAGTACCGGGTTGAGAAGAATGTTATAATTGTTGTCCAGATTGTGAAGAATGATATAATTCAAGCAGGTAATGTTGACCAGACCACACACTAGAAGTTGAAGGGACGACGACGTTTCGGTCCGTCCTGGACCATTCTCAAGTCGATTGAGAATGGTCCAGGACGGACCGAAACGTCGTCGTCCCTTCAACTTCTAGTGTGTGGTCTGGTCAACATACTTCAGCCACGTTATTGTGACTCATTGCCTGCAAGCAGGTAATATTATAATCAAGCAGATAATTGTTGTCAGGTTGTGAATGATGCTAAAATAATTGTCATGTTGTGAATGATGTCATAATTGTTGTCCAGGTTTCAATGGATGTTATATTTCCCGTCCATGTTGTGAATGATTGTATTATTGTTGTCAAGGTTGTGAATGATGATATAATAATTGCCTGAACTTTGAGGATGTTATAATTGTTGTAAGGCTGTGAATTATGTTATAACTGGTGGTTCAGGTTATGAATTATATTTTTAATTTGTTGTCTAGGGTCTGAAACCTAGAATAATAGATATGCTAATTGTCAATGACATTAAAGATGGTTGTCCAGTTTGTGAATAATGTTATAATTATTGTCCAGGTTGTGAAGATCGACGCCTTTGCAGGAGCAGGCAAGACTACAAACCTGCGGAGGTTGTGCCAAGAGCGACCACACACAAGGTTTCTCCTGCTTGTCCCCACTAAGTCACTCGAAGAACAATGTTCACAAACATTCCCCATCAATGTTACGGTGAACACTGCTCAGTCTATGGCTTTAGCACAAATTGGAACAAAGTAAGTTGAGCATGCTGGTTACAATCATACTATTTGGCTATCCGGTGGCTACATTCACACTACAGGGTGCATGGTGGCTACAATCACACTACAGGGCTGCCTGGTTGCTACATTCACAATACAGGGCTGCCTGGTGGCTACAATCACACTACAGGGCTGTGTGGTGGCTACATTCACACTACAGGGTGCCTGGTGGCTACACTCACATTACAAGGCAGCCTAGTGGCTACACTTACACTACAGGGCTGCCTGGTGGCTATGCGCACATTATAGGGCTGCCTGGTGGTTACACTCACACTATAGGGCTGCCTGGTGGCTACACTCACACTATAGGGGCTGCCCGATGGCTACACTCACACTATAGGGCTGCCTGGTGGCTACACTCACACTATAGGGCTCCCTGGTGGCTACACTCACACTATAGGGCTGCCTGGTTGCTGCACTCATACTATAGGGCTGCCTGGTGGCTACACCCACACTATAGGGCTGCCTGGCGGCTACACTCACATTACAGGGCTGCCTGGTGGTTACACTCACACTATAGGGCTGCCTGGTGGTTACACTCACACTATAGGGCTGCCTGGTGGTTACACTCACACTATAGGGCTGCCTGGCGGCTTCACTCACACTTTAGGGCTGCCTGGTGGCTACACGCACACTAGAGCCTCAAACTAAAGCTCTGGTGCTGGTTTAAGATTATCTGAACCTCACACTTGGCAGTGCTGTTGTCGCGTGTTTGATCTTAACTCCGTCTCTCTTCTTGGCCTTGGAAATGTAATAGTCATATACGAACCTGACTGATCTACAGTTGATGGCAGTTGTACTAAAGCAACTTCCTGCTGTTCTCCAGGTTCATGAGGAAACTATTCGCCCGCACCAGTCTTCATCAATGTGACGGACAAAACAAATATATCTTAATATTTCAAGAAATCTGACATTTCAGTGTTTGGATTAGGGATTTCAAAAGAGCAACAAATCTTTATGGTTGGTTTGGAAGAAATTATTATTCAATAATGTTTTGTTCTTTTGTTTTTCATGTTTTCGTCAATTAATAAATTGGAGGACACATTTGGTCTGATTGATACATCTAAGTTCATCGACTTATGTAACCAGTCAAAAACCAGGTAAGACCAGCAAAGGCAATGAACAGTAGGATGTGTTGAAATATGGTCACTAAATTACTACATTATTTTCTCAATGTCTAATTTAAATGTCATCACAAACATTAGAGAATTGATGTGTGAAAGTCTGGTATAATATTATGTTTCATGTTGATCATTTAAGTCATTGGACACTTAACTCCCTTGGAATTAATTATCTGTATGTATGACAGCTATCTGTATAGCTTATGAGTGAAACACTGCCTCTCCTGTATGTATAGTAGCTGATTGTACAGCTTAATAGGGACACACGTACTGTTTGTCCTACATGAATGACAGCTGCTATTACAGCTTAATAGTGGCACACTGTATATCTTGCATATACAGCTTAACGATATACTGCATGTATGACAGCTTCACAGTGACACACTGCATGTCCGGCATGTATGATAGCTGCTTGTACGGCTTAACAGTGACACACTGTATGTCCTGCTTGTATGACACCTGCTTGTACGGCTTAACAGTGACACACTGTATGTCCTGCACTTATGACACCTGCTTGTACGGCTTAGCAGTGATACACTGTATGTCGAGCATGTATGGCAGCTGCTTGTACAGCTTAATAGTGACACACAACATGTATAGCTGGAAAAACCCTTTCCAGCTATACAACCGGTATAGCTGGAAAAACCAGCTATACAACCGGTATAGCTGGAAAAACCCTTTAGGATTTGTCTTCGCTTGCTCTGCTATGCGAACTTCAATGTTTCTTTTTGCTTTCTTTATCTCTTTTTTAGTATTTCTAACCAGTTGTACGAATTCCTGTTCTAAACTGACTTCCCAATTCTTAATCCTTTTTGTACCACGCTCTCTTTTTACTATAAGGTTCCTCAGATCCTTTGTTATCCACTTTGGATTATTAGTATTCAATCTATTCAATTTATATGGTATACTACATTCCTGGGCTTTGCTTAGAATATTTTTAAATTGGTTATATATTTTGAATCCACATCGAAAACCCATTTTACGTCACCTATCGCTGGGTTCACGTCTTGCTCCAAGACAGGCCCACACCCTATTCCCAAGACTTTCCAATCTATTTGACCCAAAAAATTTCTTAGGCTATTGAAATCAGCTTTTCGAAAGTCAGGCACTAACAGAATTTTCTCCTACAGATATATTCCATTCAATGCTAAACCTGATTTCTTCATGATCACTGTTCCCTAGCTCACTCCCTATTTCGATGTCCTTAATTTGTGTTTCCCTGTTAGTTTACACTAAATCTAAAATATTATTTCCCCGCGTTGGTTCCTTTATGTGTTGCGCAAGAAAGCAATCGTCAATTAATTCTAGAAAATCTTCTGCTTCAATATTCCCTGTTTTGTTTAACCAGTTTATTCCACTAAAATTAGAGTCACCCATGACATAAATACTGTTAGATATAGATGCTCTAGATATTTCATCCCATAGATGCTTTGCTTCCATTCTGTCTAAATTTGGTGGCCTATATATAACTCCTATTATAATATTATTTGCTTTTTCGTTTAATTCCATCCAAATAGTTTCTATATGTGGCTCAGTTTTGAAAACTTTCTTTGAGACTACATTTCAAATTGTCCCTAACATATATGGCTACTCCCCTCCTCGTCTAATATATCTATCTGTGCGAAATAGTTTTAATACATTTATTTGATATTCACAATCTTTAGCACAAAACGTTCTATCCAAATATCATATCTGGGAATCTCCCACAACTAAAGTTCGCTTAGGTACTTCCTTTACTCTCTGAGGGGCCTGCGCTTCATTGCTTTCCCTTTCGCGTGATCTGCAGTCTCACCACAGCACTCGTCCTCCAATATGACAAATGAATTAGAAGTTCTTAGGGTGTCTGTAGGCGGCTTTATCAAAGTCTTATTCTTCCCCTGAACTTTACAACTTTCCAAGACGAGATCTTTTTACTACTGGTCTCCTTCGTTTCTTCTTGTTGTCGTTTCAGCTGTAGTACCTCCTCCCGTAAAGAGTCCAACTCTGTCTTCAGGGCTCCAACTAGAGTCATCAGGTCCCTCACTACAACTTCCATATTGCTATGATAATATAACTACACTCAGGAGCTCCGGCTAACACACCCTCTCACCCTTACACAACTAGTGTATTATACCACTAGGGTATAATACTATATATACCACTATACCACAAAACCAAGATAATACTAAACTCGTTCTTTAGACCACTAGGGTATTTCACCACTGGTTTATTACAAAA
Source organism: Procambarus clarkii (assembly GCF_040958095.1). Classification (NCBI taxonomy): domain Eukaryota; kingdom Metazoa; phylum Arthropoda; class Malacostraca; order Decapoda; family Cambaridae; genus Procambarus; species Procambarus clarkii. The sequence goes on from NC_091157.1 coordinate 54,374,875, forward strand.
GTAGGTTTTAAACCACTAGGTTATTAAGCAAATAGATGGTTTTATGGTTATTAATAGATGGTTATTAATAATGGTTTTTTCAGCTATACCGGTTGTATAGCTGGAAAGGGTTTTTCCAGCTATACATGTTGTGTGTCACTATTAAGCTGTACAAGCAGCTGTCATACATGCTGGACACCACTAGGGTATTACACCACAAGGTTACTACACCAGCAGGATTTTACACCAATAGATTATTACACCACTAGGTTGAACAAATCCATTCTGCTCGGGTGCAGGGGGGGGGGGATTGTGTAAAAGCCTGGTTTGTGCCTCGGAAAGGCTACGGGATCCAGTAAGTTCAGTACAACTTCGGTTTCAACCCATTTTACCCTGTCGTAGCTCAGTCGATTAAGGCAGTGTCTGGGATGCTCCCAGACGCAGGTTCGAATCCTCGTCACTGCCCTTGTGGATTTCTTCATTTGATGCATCACGTTAGTGTGATCTCTGTGTGTGACCACTAGGTTATTACTCTACATGATTCTTACACCACTAGGTTATTACTCTACATGTTTCTTACTCCACTACGCTATTTCTCTACATGGTTCTTACACCACTAGGCTATTACTCTACATGGTTCTTACACCACTAGGCTATTACTCTACATGGTTCTTACACCACTAGGTTATTTCATCACTATGCTATTACACAACTAGCTTATTATGCCAATTGGTTATTATGCCACTAGGTTATTACACTTCCAGCTTACTACACCTCTAGGCTATTACACCACTAGGTTATTTCATCACTATGCTATTACACAACTAGCTTATTACGCCAATTATTATGCCACTAGGTTATTACACTTCCAGCTTACTACACCTCTTGGCTATTACACCACTAGGTTACTACTCAATTAGGTTATTGCACTTCGAGGTTAGTACATTAATAGGTTATTACTACTCTAGGTTATTATACCACCAGCTTATTTCACCACTACTCCATTTGGTTATTACACCTCAAGGTTATTACTCCACTAAATTATTACAATACTAGATTATTTCACTACTAGGTTATTACACCATTATGTTATTACTCCACAAGGTTATTACACCAAAAGATTATTACACTACTAGCTTATTACACCACTTGGTATTTCTCCGCAAGGTTCTTACACCACTAGGGTTATTACCACACTAGTGCATTATACCACTAGGAAATTACAAAACCAAGTTAATACTAAACTCGGTTTTTAGACCACTAGGGTATTTCACCACTAGGTTATTACACCACAAGGTTGTCGCACTACTAGTATATTTCATTACTTGTTTATTACACAGCTAGGTTTTTAAAGCACTAGGATTTTATTTAAAATATTATAAATTATATATAACTATTAAGCCACTATATTATTACACCACTAGGTTATTACACAATTATAATATTACATCACTAAATAATTTCACCACTAGGTTATTACACTACTATATTATTACACCACTAGGTTATTACACAATTAGAATATTACATCACTAAATAATTTCACCACTAGGTTATTACACTACTATATTATTACACCACTAGGTTATTACACAACTATATTATTACACCACTATGTTATTACACTACTAGAATATTACACATTAGGTTATTAAAAAAGATTATTACACATTAGGTTATTAAACTAGATTATTACACCTCTTTGTTATTACACAATTAGGTTAATATACCACTAGGGTAATACACTACTAGATTATTACACTACTAGAGTAATACACTAGATTATTGCACTACTAGAGGCTACACTCAGACTACAGGGCACCCTGGTGGCTACTCTTACTTCAAGGCTGCGTGGTGGCAACATTCACACTAAAGGGTTCTTGGTGGCTACAGTCACTTTACAAGGCTCCCTTTTGGCTACACTCAACCTTCAAGGCTGCCTGGTCGGCTACGTTCACACTACAGGGTCTCCCTTGTGGCTACACTCACACTCCAGAGCTGCAACGTGGCTATACTCACACTACAGGGCTCCCTTGTGGCTACACTCTCACTCCAGAGCTGCCATTTGGCTACACTCACACTACAGGGGCTCCCTTGTGGCTACACTCACACTCCAGAGCTGCCTGATGGCTACACACGCATTACAGGGCTGCGTGGTGGCCACACTCACACTACAGGTCTGCCTGGTACCTATACTCACACTACAGGTCTGCCTGGTAGCTATATTCACACATCAAGGTTGCCTTGTGGCTATACACAAACTTCAGTGCTGTCCGGTGGCTACACTCATATTACAGGGCGCCCTGGTGGCTACACTTATATTACAGGGCTCCCTGGTGGCTACACTCACATTAAGGTGCTGCCCGGAGGCTATATTCACATTTCAGTGCTCCTTGTTTGCTGCACTCACATTATAAGGCTGCCTGTTGGCAACACTCACACCACAATGCTGCCTGTTGGCTTCACTCATACGTCAAGGCTACATTGTGACTACACTCACACTGCAAGGTCGCCTGGTGGCTACAATCACACTACAGGGGCTACCTGGTGGCTTCATTCACATTACAGGGCTGTCTTGTGGCTACACATTACAGCCCCGTTCCTGTGCTAGGTTAGTCCACTACGGGCTCACCATATCCCGTGCTACTTGGAACTTTTTGTTCCCTGCAGATGAATCTTAAACAATAACGACAGAGCCTACACTCACTATATAGAGCTGCCTGGTGACAACACTCAGACTTTTTTGCTGTTGTTGTTTTAGATTCAGCTTTTCAGAACTAGTACCAAGTAGCACGGGCTATGATGAGCCCGTAGTGGACTTACCTGGCACAGGAGCGGGGCTGTAACCGCTTTCTTTCTTGCTGTCTGGTGTCCACATTACCACTACAGGGCTGCTTGGTTGCTACACTCACTGTTACAGCCACTTAGGACCAGTAACCGGGTTCCTGATGGAAGAACCTCTTTTAGTGTATCCGACCCCAAGTCAGTAGTACGCTCTTAGGAATTGGTTATATTGTGCAATAGAGAAAAGGGGGGATGAACAAAACACTATTTCCTTTACCAATATATTTACACTTTCACCAATAAAATATTTGAATAAATAGACTATTACTATACTTATTTACAATAGTGTCACTTGCACACACGACACACAAAACGCACACTATGCAGTATTCGTCAACCCCAGTGTTTCCACTACCTAGTACCTCGTCCACACGTACTGAGAAACATTAGCGAGTTCACCTTATACGTGGGCCAGTCCACCGACACAGTATCACGAGGTGCCTATTCTCTACTATCGCTCTCCAGCTACACACTGGCAGAGGACTTCAGCCACATGCTGCCCGGGGTCTCCAACAATCATATACAGGGGTAGCTAACCCCTGGCAGAAGCCTCCTAGCGACCAGCACGATAGCGACCAGCACGATAGCAGCACTGTCTCTCTCTCTCTCCAAGTTCTTCTCTCTTTCTCTTATCTCTCTCTCTCTCTCTCTCTCTCTCTCTCTCTCTCTCTCTCTCTCTCTCTCTCTCTCTCTCTCTCTCTCTCTCTCTCTCTCTCTCTCTCTCTCTCTCTCTCTCTCCCTCTAAGCTCTCTCTCTCTTCTATATCTCTCTCCTATCTGTCTGTCTCCATCTCTCTCTTTCTCTATTTTGCTGTATCTCTCTCCTCCCTCTCTTCATTTTTCTAAATGCAATAAAGATAATTTTTCCTAATAATTGCAATAAATAAAAATTAGAACTATCATTTTAAAAACTTCTGCTCCAAAACGTTATCGCATAACATTTAAAACATTTATTAAAACGTTATGACCTCATGTTTTATACGTGTACTTTTAAATTCTAAAAACATGTATATTAAATGTAATTTAAAACGTACCCAAAACAATGAAATGTCGTTTTAAGCACGTTTTGAAAACGGGAAAATGTTTAGTGGAACAAGGCTACCTATTGGATACAATCTCACTACAAAGTTTCCTGGTGGCTACACTGACACTTCAGGGCTGCCTGATGGCTAGACTCTCACTACAGGGCAGTTTGGTGGCTACATCCATACTTCAGGGCTGTCTGGAGGCTACAAGGTACACTACAGAACAGCTTTGTGGCTACACTCACACTACAGCCCAGCCTGGTGGCTACACTCACACTACAGGGTGGCCTGGTGACTACAGTCACACTACAAGGCTACCTGGTGGCTACAAGAACACTACTGAGTTGCATGGGGTCTACAATCACACTACAGGGCAGCCTTATTACACATTACATGGCAGCTTGGTGGCTACATCCACACTACAAGACTGCCTGGATTGTACACTCACATTTCAGGGCGGCCTGGTGGCTACACACACACTACAGGGCTGCCTGGTGGGTGCACTCACACTATAAGGGTGCCAGATAATTACACTCACACTACAGGCTGCCTGCTTGTTTCAATCACAGTACTGAGATGACTGGTGGCTACACTTACTCTATAGGGCTGCCTGGTGGCTATAATCGCAGTACAGTAATAAATAACTTGTTTGCACTATTCCAATAACTTGTATACACTCTTCCAACAACTTGGTACACTTCCAATAACTTGTGTACACATTCCAATAAGAACCTAAGAAAACCTAAGACCTAAGAAAAGCCTTTGATACTGTTAATCACAACTACCTCTTACTTAAACTCCAGCATTATGGAATCCGAGGCCTTGCCCTTGACTACATCCGATCCTATCTTAGTGACAGACACCAATATGTAACCATCAATGATACAACTTCTTCCACTCTACCAATTACCGTTGGAGTGCCACAGGGCAGCATCTTAGGACCTCTTCTATTTCTTATATATATAAACGATCTGCCTAATGTCTCTAATATTCTCAAACCTATATTGTTTGCTGACGATACTACCCTTATCTACTCAAACCTCAACCCACATACACTAAATAATGTTGTGAATAATGAATTAAAAAAAGTCCACTTATGGATGTCAACGAACAAACTAACATTAAACATCGAAAAGACTTACTACATCTTATTTGGAAGCAAATCATCAAATGCAATTCAGCTACAGATAGACAACATTAACATCAGTAATAAAAATGATGGCAAGTTTCTTGGCCTATTCCTAGACAAGAGACTCAACTTCAGCACCCACATTCAACACATAACTAAGAAAGTCTCTAAGACAGTTGGTATACTCTCCAAAATCAGATATTATGTTCCTAACTCTGCTCTCCTCTCACTATATTATGCACTAATCTACCCCTATCTTAATTATGGTATCTGTGCATGGGGGTCTACCACTGCAAACCACCTTAAGCCCATCATCACACAGCAAAAATCTGCTATCAGAATAATAACTAACTCTGCTGTCAGACAACACTCAGCTCCCTTGTTTAAATCCCTAAACTTGCTAAATATTAACTCCCTCCACACATTCTCTTGTGTCAACTACATTTACAAAACCCTGTTCTTAAATGCAAACCATGCTCTGAAACTCTCCCTGGACAGATGTAATAGGACCCATTATCACCACACCAGAAATAAATATCTCTTTGATATCCCCAGGGTCAAACTTAATCTGTGTAAACACTCTATGCAAATTAAGGGACCTAGTCTATGGAACTCACTCCCTAGTGAATTGAAAAACTGTAAAACTTTTGCCTTATTTAAAAGCAAAACCAAAAAGTACCTAACTTCATCTATTTAGTTTCCTACACTGAGCTTTAAATTTGCTCTGTACCTAGTGTTACCCAATCTCCTAATTTTTATGTAATATCAAACAACCTTATCATTGTGTTCATTGCTGTCTTCTTTTATGTGCTAGCCATATGCTGTATTGTGACTACCAATTTTTGTCAACTACCATTCAAGCTGTCATTGCAATCAATCTTATATTGTTTCTGCTGTATTGTGCCTACCAATTTGTTGTCAACTACCATTTTAAGCTGTCATTGCAATCAATCATAGCTACCTATGTGCTTTAATATACTGTACCTATAATTTTCTCTCATCTTTTTTTTTTTCATTCCATGTAATCTGTTATCATTTTTTGTCTATAAATTTTGCAAGTATTTACCTCCTTAAAATTTTCTTAGATTAAGGACCTGCCCGAAACGCTGCGCGTGCTAGTGGCTTTACAAGACTGTAATTACCATATTTGTATCCTCACATTCCTTATGTACATTCTTGTATATGCATAAATAAATAAATAAATAAAACAATATTTCCGTGGTGAACAGTTTCCGTGGTGTAGTGGTAAGACACTCGCCTGGCGTTCCGCGAGCGCTATGTCATGGGTTCGTATCCTGGCCGGGGAGGATTTACTGGGCGCAATTCCTTAACTGTAGCCTCTGTTTAACGCAACAGTAAAATGTGTACTTGGATGAAAAAACGATTCTTCGCGGCAGGGGATCGTATTCCAGGGACCATAGGATTAAGGACTTGCCCGAAACGCTGCGCGTACTAGTGGCTGTACAAGAATGTAACAACTCTTGTATATATCTAAAAAAAAAAAAAAAAAAAAAAAACTTTTGTACACTCGCCAATAACGTTTGGAAATTTCCCAATAGCGTTTGAATATTCCCCAATAACGTTTGAATATTCTCTAATAACGTTTGAATATTCGCCAATAACTTGTGTCACTATTACAATAATATGTGTACACTCTTTCAATATCTTGTGTGAACTCTTCATATAACTTTTGAATACTCTGCCAATAACTTGTGTACAATCTGTCAATAACTTGTGTAAACTGTCCTAATAAGTGTTGTACACTTCTCCAACAACTTACAGCTCTAAGACTCTTGACTTGGTAAGAAGAACTATTGATTGCTTCATGAGTTCCTCGAACGAGTACATCACCCTGCAGCACGTGCCCAACGACACGCGCCATATTTGGGAAATTGAGACCCTGACGGACGAATGTCGATATAAGGTTAGTCCAATTTGTTGGTGTGTAATATGATGTGTAGGTTAAGTCCATGTTAAGTGTTAGTAAAATATGTTGGTGAGTCTGTAATATAATGTGTAGGTTCAGTCCATGTGGAAGGTTAGTCTAATATGTCGTTGAATCTGTAATATAATGTGTAGGTTCCGTCATGTAAAGTGTTAATCCAATATGCTGGTGAGCCTATGATATAATGTCTAAGTTCAGTCCATGTAGATCGTAAGTCCAGTATATCGGTGAGTCTGTAAATTAATGTGTAGGTTCAATCCATGTAGATGGTTAGTCTAATATGTTGGTGAGTCTGCATTATAATGTGTAGGCTCAGCCCATGTTGAGTGTTAGTCCAATATATTGGTGAGTCTGTAAAATAATATGAAGGTTCAATCCGTGTAGAGTGTTAGTCCAATATGTTGTTAAGTGTGTAGTATAATGTGTAGGTTCAGTTCCTGTTGAGTGTTAGTCCAATTTGTTGGTGAGTCCTTAATATAATGTGTAGGTTCAGTCCATGTTGAGTGTTAGTCTAATTTGTTGGTGGGTCTGTAAAATAATGTATAGGCTCAGTCCATGTGGATGGTTTGTCCAATATGTTGGTGAGTCTGTAATGTAATGTGTAGGTTCAGTCTATATTGAAGGATAGTCTAACGTGGTGTTGAGTCTGTAATAAGGTGTAGGTTCAGTCCATGTAGAAAGTTAGTTCAATATATTGTTGAGTCTGTAATATAATGTGTAGGTTCAGTTTAAGTAGAAGTTTAGTCCAATATGTTGGCGAGTCTGTAATATAAAGTGTAGGTTCAGTCCATGTAAATGGTTAATCCAAAATGTTGATGAGTCTGTAATATAATGTGAAGGTTCAGTCCATGTTGAGTGTTAGTCTAATATGTTGCTGAGTCTGTAATATATAGTGTGTAGGTTCAGTCCATGTTGAGGGTTAGTCCGATATGTTGGTGAGTTTGTAATATAAAATACAGGTTCAGTACATGTTGAGGTTAGTCCAATATGTTGTTGTGCTGGTAAGTTAACGTGTTGGTCCAGTGCGTGTCAAGGCAAGATGTGTTGACACATTGTTGACGGGGTATCACCTCAAGAGGACTCCACTGACATTAGAGAAAGCAACTGTTTTTTTTGCATTTAGTGCATTCAGGAAGTAGCAAAGAGACACAACGGTAGTACAAGTAATGCATCAATGTATACAGTAAAGACAACCTTGACAACTGCGAACTCATTGTTGATTTAATGAAATAATATTATGTGACAAAGAAAAGATGAGGTTTTTTCCTCAGATGGGGAGAAGGTATGAGTTGTAGCAGACATACGTGATGCTATGTTAGTCTGGATTAATCCCTTAAACGACGAAACGTTATGTATAAAGGTAACTCTCATCTCACTGTTTCACTGACCTACTAGACAAGTACAAAACAGAAATTGTGTTGGTAACTCCATTTGAGGTGAATGTTGAATATAATTCTCCACGTGAGGGAAATGTTGGCTGTAACTCTCCCAACTGAGTGAATTGTTGACTGTAACTCTCACCTTAAGGGAAAAGTTTGGCTATAACTTTCGACTTGAAGGGAATGTTGTTTATTCTACCACTTGAAAAGGAATGCGGACTATTGCTCTCCACTTGAATGCAATAATCATTGCAACTCTTGTTCCCTTTTTGCAATCACTAAAATGGAATCCCAATACCAAGATAAAGGACACCAAACTCCCCACTGGTCTCCCAAGCATTGTGGAATAGAGTGGAGAGTCTCATGTCGTCCGTCTATCGGCCTGCCGTATCATCTGTCGTGAATCTATTGATCTGAACACCAGCAAGTTGAAGTAAATGTGGAACAGGAACACACTACGGCTGAGTAAGGGTCCTCGGTGCTGTGGTTCTCACCAACACTACAGAACATATCAGGTCGTCGGGTGCAACGAGAGCAAAGTTGGTTGCAATTTTCAATCTGAGAAGATCATTGGCTTTAGCTCTGCTTATAAGAAATGTTGGCTGTATTTCCCGACTTAGAGGGAATATCTGCTGTATTTCTCCACTTGAGGGGAATGATTGCTGTATTTATCCACTTCAAGGGAATGTTGGCTGCAACTGGCCACTTGAGGGAAATGTTTGCTGTATTTATGCACTTGAGGGGAATGTTTGGTGTATTTTTTCACTTGTCACTTGAAGGAAATATTGGCTGCAACTCTCTACATGAGGAGTGAATGAATGTGGTCTGTAAACATCACTTAAAGTGAATGTAGTCTGTAGCTCCTCATATAAAAGGCATGCTGGCTGCAACTTACTGGTAATGTGGTTTGGAGCTCGTTACTTAAGAGGAATATTGGCTGCATCTTCCCACATGAGAGGAATACTGGCTACAACTTTCCACTGGAGGGGAACTTTTCACTTACCCGGAATCACTGGTGATGTACACTTACCCTAGGATGCTAGATGAGCATATTTTCCTTTGGGCGCTAAGAGGGCATATTTTCCCTAAGTAACAAAGTAGCATACTTTCCCTTGAGTGCCAAATGAGTATATTTCCCTTAAGCGCTAGGGAAGCATACATCCCTAGAGGTACATACTTCCCTTAGAGAATCATGTTTCTCTTAACTAATTTAATTTAAGTTAATTAATATAACACTTTCAGCCTCCCGGCGAACACGGAAAAACTAAGCGCAAAGTGCTCTTGGCCTTTCGGGGGATCCAGCGGAAACACTGAAAAGTGTATACTCTTTTCACTGTTCTGATCTTAATTTTTGATGTACACATTTCATTTTTGTACCAATGTGTTCGCAATAGAATGTTCTAGAAAAACATATGTATAAAATGTCATCAAACTGTGATTTAAACCACTACCAATAAAGAAACTACGTCGATCACTAGCCCAAACAGCGACGAGATGTTTCCATTCTTTTCAGGATTGTCAACTCCACACTTGTACTACAGCGTTAAATTTGGTATCTTTGAAAACGCAATAAAATTCCCTACACGAACATATGCATATAAATGAAGAATGAGGACCGCAGCCCACCCGCAAGAGTGTGGGAAGTGGGCGAAGTGTTATCTGTTACCTCACATCGGCGATCTACAATAGCCTTACCACGATACAACACAGTGCCGTTCTCCCAAATAGGCTATGTGGCTACTAAAGAAAATGTAAATTGTATGGCAAACATGTTCATACTTTCCTCAAGTCGATCAGATAAGATTTGAATTTTATAGAAATATTTGTTCGTCGGACATAAAAATATGTCCAACAATACAATATGGGCAACTTAAAGTGGACCCCGTCGGACACGCTCTTGTGTCCACGTGGGAGGAAAGTTTAATCACTAGATGATCATACTGCCCTCATGCGCTAGAGGAGAATATTTTCCTGTATCTTCACATATAGATGCAAGGTCAAGTGCAGAACTATTGCATTATGTTCCGCTGTAGTTACAGTGACGATAACTGATCTGCGATGTACTTTGTGTTTATATTTGAATTTTGTATTGTCAGGTCCTGTCACTTGCCGAGTCAGTGTGGATGGAGATGAACAGGTGCTGGGAGAGGCAGCAAATTTCCATGACACAGGTGAGTGAGTTATGAACAGTGTTGTAACAAGTGCTCGGCCAGGCTGCAGGTGTCCATGACACAGGTGTGTTATTGACAGTGTTGTAATCCACTTTCTTGAAATGGGAAATCAGCAGCCAGGAGAGGTGTACTGGAAAACTGGGAAACTTTGTGACATTTTCAAATTTAATAACACTGATGGATCGAATACTTCCCATTGTTACCCAACTGACAGATAGTATGTTTTCCATTGATATAAATGTTGTGGTGCGAGCACTTGTGACGGCTGTGTGTTGTCAACAGGACGGACTGGTGAAGGCCTGGTAGCTAACGAAGCCTCGTATCCAGGGCAATGACGTGTTGCTGGTCGACGGAACAGAGGACATCAATGATGCCGTCTTGGATATCCTCCTCAACCAACACTGTGCGAAGGTCAGTAGGGGAAGAACGGAGAGGAAGAGCAGCAGAGGAGAGACGGAGAGGGTAGAGCCGCAAGGGAGAGAACGGAGAGGGTAGAGCAGCAAGGGAGAGAACGGAGAGGGTAGAGCAGCAGGGGGAGAACGGAGAGGGTAGAGCAGCAGGGAGAGAGAACGGAGAGGGTAGAGCAACAGGCGAGAGAACGGAGAGGGTAGAGCAGCAGGGGGAGAATGGCGAGGGTAGAGCAGCAGGGGGAGAATGGCGAGGGTAGAGCAGCACGCGAGAGAACGGAGAGGGGTAGAGCAGCAGGGGGGAGAGAATGGAGAGGGTAGAGCAGCAGAGGGAGAGAACGGAGAGGGTAGAGCAGCAGGGGGAGAACGGAGAGGGTAGAGCAGCAAGCGAGAGAACGGAGATGGTAGAGCAGCAGGCGAGAGAACAAAGAGGGTAGAGCAGCAGGGGGGAGAGAACAGAGAGGGTAGAGCAGCAGGGGGGAGAGAACAGAGAGGGTAGAGCAGCAGGCGAGAGAACGGAGAGGGTAGAGCAGCAGGCGAGAGAACGGAGAGGGTAGAGCAGCAGGCGAGAGAACGGAGAGGGTAGAGCAGCAGGGGAGAGATCTAAGAGGGTCGAGCATCATGGGAGAGAACAGTGAATAGCGGCAGGAGAGATAAGGGAGAGGGAAGACAAGGGAATGGGTAGAGCAGCTGGGGAGAGAAGGGAGATGCGAGTGAGGGACCTGGTGAGAAAAGAGAGAATGGAAGAGGACTGGAGGAGAGAGGAGGGATGCGGGTGAGAGTGAAAGAAGGATGGCAGACAAGTCAGGGGTCAGGGCATTGAACGACGACGCTGTAGAGAGAAGGAAAACAGCTGGAGAACTGCTGAGGAGGGTGGATAGAGGGCAGGCGAGTTATATTTAGATCGGAGAGATTGTCGAGTGAGAGGTCTGAGGAGGCATGCCGGAGAGGAGACATGATGCTGGCTTCCAACTTTCTAACACCCTCTTTCGTGACGCTGGCTGCCCACTACCCTAAACTCTCCTACGTGATGCTAACTCCCCATTACCCTAAACTCTCCTACGTGATGCTGGCTGCCCACTATCCTACACTTTCCTACGTGATACTGGCTGCCCACTACCCTAAACTCTCCTACGTGATGCTGGCTGCCTACTACCCTACACTCCTCTACCTGATGCTGCCTGCCCACTACCCTACACTCTCCTACGTGATGCTCGCTGCCCAGTGCCCTATAATCTCCTACGTGATGCTGGCTGCCCAGTGCCCTACACTCTCCTACGTGATGCTAGCTGCCCACTATCCTACATTCTCACACAGCACCCTCTACGTGGTGCTGGCTGTCATCTATTATAAACTCCTTCACCCTTCCATTATATTGTGCTGGCTTTCATCTACCCTATACTCCGTTACTCTTCCGTTGTGTTGTGCTGGTTTTCATCTACCTTATACTCCGTCACCCTTCCTTTATGTTGTACTGGCTTTCATCTACCCTATACTCCGTCACCCTTCCTTTACGTGGTGCTGGCTGTCATCTATTGTATACTCCTTAGCCCTTGTATTAGATGGTGCTGGCTGTCATCTGCCTTATAATCAGTCGCCCATCCTTTACATGGTACTGGCTGTCATCTACTCTATACTTCACCACTATTAAATTCTGTGATGTTGGCTGTCATCTACTCTATACTCCGTCACCCAACGTTGACGGGGTGCTGGCAATCATCTACTTTCTTTACTTCTTTATGTCACCCTTCTTTTATGGAGTGCTGGATGTCATCTACTGTATACTCCTTAACCCTTTTATTTGGTGGTGCTGACTGTCATCTACCCTGTACTCCGTCACCCTTCCTTGACGTATTGCTAACTGTCATCTATGCTATACTCCATTACCCTTCCTTGACGTGGTGCTTGCTGTCATCAACATTATATTCCGTCACCCTTCCAACGTGGTGCTGCCTGTCATCTATCCTATAATCCGCCACCCTTCCTTGACATGTTGCAGGCTGTCGCCAACCTTACACTTAGTCACCCTTCGTTTACGTGGTGTTGGCTGTCATCTACCCTATACTCCGTTACCCTTCCTTTACGTTGTGGTAGCTATCATTTACCCTATACTCCATCATTATTCCTTTACATGGTTTTGGCTGACATCTACCCTATACTCCATCACCCTTCCTTTCTGTGGTGCATGCTGTCATCTACCCTATACTCTGCCACTCTTCCTTGACGTGGTGTTGGTAATCATCTCCCCTGTTCTCCGGCACCCTTCCTTTACGTGGAGCTCCTGTCATTTAACATATGCTCTGTCACCTTTCCTTGATGTGGTGCCGGCTGTCATCTAACCTTTTCACCGTCATCCTTCCTTTAACCGGTGCTGGATGTCATCTACCCTGTAAGCTATCACCCTTCCTTGAAGTGGTGCTGACTGTCAATCTACCCTATTCTTCATAACCCTTCCTTTATGTGGTGTAGGATCTCATCTTCCCTATACTCCGTCACCCTTCCTTGAAGTGGAGCTGTCTGTCATCTACTTTATAATCCATCACCCTTCCATGTCGTGGTGCTGGCTGTCGACTACCATACACTCTGTCACCCTTCGTTTACGCTGTGCTGACTGTCATTTACCCTACACTCCATCACCTTTGCATGACGTGGTGTTGGCTGTCATCTACTTTTTACTCCGTCACCCTTCCATGATGTGGTGCTGGCTGTCATATACCCTATTCTCCATGACCCTTCCTTGCCTTAGTGTCGGCTGCCAACTACCCTATTCTCTATCACCCTTCCTTTAGGCGGTGCTTCCTGTCATCTACCATATACTCTGTCACCTTTCCTTTATGTGGTGCTGACTGTCAACTACCCTATACACCGTCACCCTTTCTTGAAGTGGTGCAGACTATTATCTACCCTAAAATACGTAACCCTTCCTTTATGTGGTGTTTGCTCTAATCCACCCAATACTCTATCACCCTTCCTTAACGGGTGCTGGTTGTATTCTACCCTATACTCCATCACCCTTCTATGATGTGGTGCTAGCTGTCATCTACCCTATACTCCATCACCCTTCTATGATGTGGTGCTGGCTGTCATCTACCCTATACTCCATCACCCTTCTATGATGTGGTGCTGGCTGTCATCTACCCTATACTCCATCACCCTTCTATGACGCGGTGCTGGCTGTCATCTGCCCTATACTCCGTCACCCTTCTATGATGTGGTGCTGGCTGTCATCAACCCTATACTCCGTCACCCTTCATTTACTTGGTACTGGGTGATATTTCATATATATCTATTGTGCGCAGATTTTCATCTGGTGACAGTTGTCATTGAATTGTGTTGTTGTTTATGTTTCAGGTGTTTGTGGGAGACTCTTGCCAACAGCTGCGCTTCTTCGGAGGGACAGTCAGCGCCCTGGATAAGGTGACAGCCACTCACAAGTTTTCCCTCAGCCAGTCCTTCAGGTTCGGACCGGAGGTGTCATATGTAGCACAATGTGCTCTGGAGGCTCGCCTATTGGTTCCCCACCGGACTGTCGTCGGAGCAAGAAAAAAAGACTCATTTGTCCATGCTCCAGATCCTAAACTTTTTGACCCAAGCTCAAAACTCAAAAGGGCTTATATAGCTATGACAAATACGGAACTTTATAGAATAGCCACGAAGATATGTGAGGATAAAGAGTACATTGCAGCATCCATGACATTTGCTGGTGGATTGAGTAAGTATGGATATGACGATGTTATGGACATATTTAATTTAAATCAAATTCAGGAGGGTCTTGCCACAAGAGAATCAGCAAATATTCAGAATCCATTAGTGGCCAAGTTCGAAACCATAGCCGACCTTACGAACTTTGCTAAAACGTGTGAAGACCGGGAACTACTTTCCAAAATTAATATGTTCCATTACAGTGGGAGTAGGACACCCTATCACGTGACTCTGCTTACTCAGAGGTGCAACACAGAGGCATCCGAGGCAGATATATGCTTCAGTACCGTTCACATGTCCAAAGGACTTGAATGGGACTGGGTTATATTGACAGATGGCATTATTAACCCATTATTCAACTTACAAGACTTATATGCATATAATGATGAAATGTTGAGGCAGGCGTATGTGTCCTCGACACGAGCCAAGAAGTTCTTAACCATCAACAATGCGGTTCTCTATGCCCTCCTTTCCGCCCATGACGAGCTGGACGTGTTAGTAGCGAGGAAGAGCGTCCAGGAGAGCGTTGTGTGTCTGTGGTGCCACGCCCCCGTCACCCCCTCGCCCTCCCCGCTCATAATTAAGGTACCCTCGCAATCACTTTTTTAATAAACTCTTGTCATGATTTTTGTTCAAAGGTATTATATATATTAAGTGGTAATTTTGTGTAATATATAATTGCCGGACTTGAAAATAGTAATGATACATGACATATTATATTTCTTATATAGGAGAAAGATGTCACATAATCTTGAATATACTTAATTTTGTATATAATTTTTAGGCACTGTCATACTACATATCTGATAAAGGTTACCGGTTTCCCGGAGGATATATGTGCGACGGGTGTGCAACAAACGCAGTAGTCACAAGCCTCACCAGGTGAGAAACAATTTGTTAGTGGTGCTGTGAGTTGTTAGTGGTGCTGTGAGTTGTTAGTGGTGCTGTGAGTTGTTACTAGTGCTGTGAGATGTTAGTGGTGCTGTGAGTTGTTAGTGGTGCTGTGAGTTGTTAGTGGTGCTGTGAGTTGTTAGTGGTGCTGTGAGTTGTTTGTGGTGCTGTGAGTTGTTAGTGGTGCTGTGAGATGTTAGTGGTGCTGTGAGTTGTTAGTGGTGCTGTGAGATGCTAGTGGTGCTGTGAGATGTTAGTGGTGCTGTGAGTTGTTAGTGGTGCTGTGAGATGTTAGAGGTGCTGTGAGTTGTTAGTGGTGCTGTGAGTTGTTAGTGGTGCTGTGAGTTGTTAGTGGTGCTGTGAGATGTTAGTGGTGCAGTGAGTTTTAAGTGATGTTGTGAGTTGATAGTGGTGTTTTGAGTTGTTAGTGGGGCATTATGTTGTTAATTGTACATAACGTTGTTAGTGGTGCATCAAGTTGTTAGGTGGTGCTGTGAGTTGTTAGTGCTACATCAAGTTGTTAGTGGTGCATCAATTTGTTAGTGGTGCATCAAGTTGTCAGTGGAACATTAAAGTTCTTAGGTGTGCATCAAGTTGTTAGTGGAGCATCAAGTTGTTAGTGGTGCATCAAGTTGATAGTGGTGCATCAAGTTGTTAGCGGTGCTGTGAGTTGTTAGTTGTGCTGTGAGTTGGTATTGGTGCTGTGAGCTATTTGCGGTGTTATGAGTTGTTAGTGGGGATCAAGTTTTTAGAGGTGCTGTGATTTGTAAGTTGTGTTGTGAGTTGTTACTTGGGCATCAAGTTGTTAGTTGTACTGTGAGTTAGTGAGGCTGTGAGTTGTTGGTGGTGCTCTGAGTTGTTAATGGTGTGTGAGTTGTTAGCGGTGCATCAACTAACAAAGCATTAATATTATTGTTTTAATTACCTTTATTCTTCTATTGAAATTCATATATTTTTCTTCATGAATAATATTATGTTTCAGAATCACTGGAATAGAAGGTGCTGATATGCAAATCTTTGCTCGAGCCTCCCGCTTAAGGTTGATCACTGGGAAGCAGCACGAATCAACCCTCTACAACGAGAACGCAATGAGATGGGTAATTATTTTGTTACAAAGGTCTGCAGACTAATAGCAGACATTTAAAGCTCAGTTGACTATTTCCTGACCTAAAAAGCTCAGTAGACTGAAATCTATTGTTCAAAGCTTTGGTGCCTAACCCATGATCTTTCAAAGATTAGTAGACAAACACCTTATCTTCAAAGCACATTACACTACTAAATGACCGTCAAAGTTCAGTAAACTAATACCTGACCTTCAAAGCAAAGTAAACTAATGCCTGACCTTCAAAGCTCAGTAAACTAATACCAGACCTTCAAAGCTCAGTAGACTAATAAACAACCTTCAAAATCAGAAGATTAAGACATGACCTTAAAAACTGTGTTGAATTTACCTGACCTTTGAAATCTCAGATTCACATCGAAACTTAAAAAATTATTAGATTAACGCCAGACCCTCAAATCAGAGTAGAGTAATCCCTGACCTTGAAAGCTTTGTAGACTAACACCTAACTTCAAAAAATTAGTAGACTAACACATAACTTCAAAAGTTTAGTAGACTAACACCTAACTTCAAAAGATTAGTAGACTAACACATGATCTTCAAATCTTAGTAGCCAAAACCGTACTTGCTAAGCAGAGAAGACTAAGACAACAATTAAAACACAATAGACTAACAACTTCCTTTCAAAGCATAGTAGACTAATACCTGACTTTCAAAGATCAATAGATTAATAAGTTATCTTCAAAGTTCAATACCCTAATACGTGACCTTCAGAGCTAAATATACTAATTCCTGCAATTCAAAGCACAGTAGATTAACACCAGCCCTTCAGAGTACAGTTTTCTCTCACTTGACCCTCAAAGTTTAGTAGACAAACACTTGTCCTTCAAAGCACAGTTGGCTCACTTCTGACCTTCAAGGTTTATAAGATTAACACCTGATCTTCTAAGCTTAGAAGACTAACACCTGACCTTAAAGCACAGTAGACTTGCATCTGACCTGCAAAGCACCGTAGATTTACAATTGCCCTTCAAAGCACAGTAGACTAATACCTGACCTTCAGAGCACAGTACATTAACACCTGACCTTCAAAGCACAGTAGACTAACACCTGACCTTCAAAGCACAGTATACTAACTCCTGACCTTCAGAGCACAGTACACTAATACCTGACCTTCAAAGCACAGTACACTAATACCTCACCTTCGAAGCACAGTAGACTAGCACCTGACCTTCAGAGCACAGCTCCCTAGCACCTGACCTTCAAAGCACAGTAGACTGGCACCTGACCTTCAGAGCACAGTAGACTAGCACCTGACCTTCAGAGCACAGTACACTAGCACCTGACCTTCAAAGCACAGTACACTAGCACCTGACCTTCAAAGCACAGTAGACTAGCACCTGACCTTCAGAGCACAGTAGACTAGCATCTAATCTTCAAAGCACAGTAGACTAGCACCTGACCTTCAGAGCACAGTAGACTAGCACCTGACCTTCATAGCACAGTAGACTAGCACCTGACCTTCAAAGCACAGTAGACTAGCACCTGACCTTCAAAGCATAGTATAATATCACATGACCTTCAAAGCACAGTAGACTAACACTTGCCCTGCAAAGCACAGTTGACTAATACCTGCCCTGCAAAGCACAGTAGACTAATACCTGACCTTCAAAGCTCGGTAGACGAACATCTGACCTTCAAAGCATAGTAGACTAACACCTGACTTTCAATGCACAGTAGACTAACACCTGCCCTGCAAAGCTCGGTAGACTTACACCTGCCCTTCAAAGCTCAATAAACTAACACCTACTCTTCAAAGTACAGTAGACTAACACATTTTTATTTTTATTTGTTTCAGTGTTATTCTGGCATAGGCCTTAACCCTCTGGCTGGCCCACTATGTGTTACTTGTTTTTGTTTCTCTTATTTAGGCAGAGTATGAGTATTTATGACTTGTATGTTCGTTTCAGTATGAATATGCTGCATGTGTTTGACAACTTCTTCTGCTCTGTTGAATCATAGTTATCATATTGGGTTTGTGACTGCACTGTGTTAGATAATGTTTCAGTGGTGTGTGTCGGGCATTTCTCCACAGTGCTGACATTTCCTCCCAACTTCTGGAACCTGTATGCCTATTTCCTATGCACATGGGTATCGAAGCTTGATGCTATATAAGTGTACTTATGTTTTGTGTATTTTGATAAAAGGCTTCCTTTTATCAAAATAAGCGGTTCCTAGTTAGTTGAATTCTTGCACAAAACCGCAGATCCTGATGTTGCTGCTGCTTTGTTGTGGTCACTGTACATCTTCTGCATTACTCTATTTAAATTAACTGTACTCACTTAAATTGTGATGGACTCTGTGAAATGTAAATGTCTATATTTCTTCTCTTAGTTGCAAGTTCTGAAACTTTGTGTACAATATCCTTCCCTATTAATCCCACATGACTTGGAACCAAGTTGATAAGTACCCGACGGCCTTGACTTTTGAATCTTTGCATTAATGCTATGACGTTTGTGGTCAGATGGATGTTATCACGTATGTGTTCTTGTTGGAAGGTTTCAGTGGCAGTTCTCGAATCTGTATGTATGATAACATGTTGTCTGTGTTCAGCAAGAGTATGTTCCAAAGCATTTTGAATGGCTAGCATTTCTGTTTGTAAAGTTGAACACCCGTTTGAGAGTCTCCAACTAACTACAGAATTTCCTGCATGAACAAATCCACAAAGGCAGTGACGAGGGTTCGAACCTATGTCCGAGAGCATCCCATACACTGCCTTAATCGACTGAGTTACAACAAGGTTAACAGAATTGCATCCAGAAGTTCTTCTGACTTTACTTGGATCCTGCAGCCTCTCCGAGACACAAACCATGATTTTACGCAATTACCCCATGCACTCGAGCTCTGTCAATAGGCCGTTCTACCTCTTCGCCCTTACTTCATTACACACAGAAATGACAATAGCGTGATGCCTCAAATGAACAAATACATATGGGCCGTAACGAGGGTTCGAACCTACGTCCGAGAGCATCCCAGACGCTGCCCTAATCGACTGAGCTACGACATGGTTAAAAGAATTGCAACCAGAAGTTCTACTTCAACTCTACTTCAGAATGCGCTCTATAAGTCATCATAATTATTGGGACCGCTTAAAAGTTGACACACTCCCGCTACACAAACACACCTCCTTGACAAACACCTCCAAGAATTACCGGATTCATACGTCAGGCTGCGAGCAGCCGCGTCCAAAAGCCTTTTTTGACCATACGACTAACCGGCGGGCTGAGGGGCCATTGAACCCCAGAAGCTACACAAGGAAAGACGCTGACGTGTGAAGAGTTTTTTAAATTTGTCAGTTACCAATCCAGTTTGGACTTGGGACTTGGCCAAGTGATGGTTCACTGACTTAAGTTTATTGTCTGTCTCTTGTGTTGAATGATTCCGTTGATCTTGAGTTGCCACTACTTCTTGCAGTTGTTTTTGTGGATTTTTATGGTCTGGTGTCTTGACTACCCGACTGTTGTTGGTTGTCTGCATGTCCATGTCGCGTTGTTTGTCCTCTTGTGCTCTGTCTTGTCTCATTCTGTTTCTTGTGTAACTGAGGTCTGCTGCAGGATCTTGTCCATTATTACACAAGTGATTTCTTGAGTCTGTTGTTGTGAGGCGTTCTTCATCATCTGTAGGCAATTGATAATGGTCTCTGCCAAGATCTTCAGGATGTTTTTATAGCTGGATTTCGGTAAAACAGTAAATTTGCTGTGTTGATTCCGAAAGTGATTGCTGTTCCTCCCATGTCTCACACTTGCCTTCTGGACTGTGTCTTGCCCTCCCACATCTCACACTGGTCCTGTATTGCATGTCCGCTCCACCCATCCTCACACACTTGCTTTATAATTATATAAAATATAATTGTGACTGTAAGGGTTGTATACGTGCCCGTCTTCTCTGGAATTACATGGGGTTGTATCGCAGCAACCTCCCCCCCCCCCCCACCAACCACCAGACGTATACAGTACTGTACTCCGGCTTCTCCCAAAATGCCACATATAAGACTTGTGTTTTATGATAGTGAAGCAAGACACTTATCTTACTTAGTACACTTAAAAAACAATCATGAACGTTTGGGCAAGATTTTTTAAATCGAGACTTACATAATTATTGTTTACTGTAAGATTAGAATAATGTTTGTTTCTCTCTCAGGAACAGCAGGGTGCTATTAACAGAACAAAAAGGAGGATCCGCGTTTTAGCCAATCTGATTGTCTTAAAACGCCATAGGTCCCTGGTTTCCAATGATGGTCTTCCCCCGGTCGTCTAGGTCCAGAACCACCACCATGATTAAATGATCATGAAAATTTTGAAGAATTCTGTAAAAAAAAAAGAAAATTATTTCAATTTCAATAATTTTTCCAATGTTAGAGTGTTTGATTTTCATTTATGACTTATTTGTGTTTATTTTACTTTTCCTGTGATACCTCCTGTGTGTGTGTGTGTGTGCTCACCTATTTGTGCTTGCGGGGGTTGAGCTTTGGCTCTTTGGTCCCGCCTCTCAACTGTCAATCAACTGGTGTACAGATTCCTGAGCCTAGTGGGCTCTATCATATCTACATTTAAAACTGTGTATGGAGTCAGCCTCCACCACATCACTGCCTAATGCATTCCATCCGTTAACTAACCTGACACTGAAAAAGTTCCTTCTAACGTCTCTGTGGCTCATGTGGGTACTCAGTTTCCACCTGTGTCCCCTTGTTCGCGTCCAAGGAACGTGTCCCTTGTTCGCGTTGTGTGTGTGAGTGTGTGTGTGTGTGTGTGTGTGTGTGTGTGTGTGTGTGTGTGTGTGTGTGTGTGTGTGTGTGTGTGTGTGTGTGTGTGTGTGTGTGTGTGTGTGTGTGTGTGTGTGTGTGTGTGTGTGTGTGTGTGTGTGTGTGTGTGTTTGTGTGTGTTTGTGTGTGTGTGTGTGTGTGTGTGTGTGTGTGTGTGTGTGTGTGTACTCACCTAGTTGTGTTTGCGGGGGTTGAGGTCTGGCTCTTTGGTCCCGCCTCTCAACCGTCAATCAACAGGTGTACAGATTCATGAGCCTATCGGGCTCTGTCATATCTACACTTGAAACTGTGTATGGAGTCAGCCTCCACCACATCACTTCCTAATGCATTCCATTTGTCAACCACTCTGACACTAAAAAAGTTCTTTCTAATATCTCTGTGGCTCATTTGGGCACTCAGTTTCCACCTGTGTCCCCTTCTGCGTGTTCCCCTTGTGTTAAATAGACTGTCTTTATCTACCCTATCAATCCCCTTCAGAATCTTGAATGTGGTGATCATGTCCCCCCTAACTCTTCTGTCTTCCAGCGAAGTGAGGTTTAATTCCCGTAGTCTCTCCTCGTAGCTCATACCTCTCAGCTCGGGTACTAGTCTGGTGGCAAACCTTTGAACCTTTTCCAGTTTAGTCTTATCCTTGACTAGATATGGACTCCATGCTGGGGCTGCATACTCCAGGATTGGCCTGACATATGTGGTATACAAAGTTCTGAATGATTCTTTACACAAGTTTCTGAATGCCGTTCGTATGTTGGCCAGCCTGGCATATGCCGCTGATGTTATCCGCTTGATATGTGCTGCAGGAGACAGGTCTGGCGTGATATCAACCCCAAGTCTTTTTCCTTCTCTGACTCCTGAAGAATTTCCTCTCCCAGATGATACCTTGTATCTGGCCTCCTGCTCCCTACACCTATCTTCATTACATTACATTTGGTTGGGTTAAACTCTAACAACCATTTGTTCGACCATTCCTTCAGCTTGTCTAGGTCTTCTTGAAGCCTCAAACAGTCCTCTTCTGTTTTAATCCTTCTCATAATTTTAGCATCGTCCGCAAACATTGAGAGAAATGAATCGATACCCTCCGGGAGATCATTTACATATATCAGAAACAAGATAGGACCGAGTACAGAGCCCTATGGGACTCCACTAGTGACTTCACGCCAATCGGAGGTCTCACCCCTCACCGTAACTCTCTGCTTCCTATTGCTTAGATACTCCCTTATCCACTGGAGCACCTTACCAGCTACACCTGCCTGTCTCTCCAGCTTATGTACCAGCCTCTTATGCGGTACTGTGTCAAAGGCTTTCCGACAATCCAAGAAAATGCAGTCCGCCCAGCCCTCTCTTTCTTGCTTAATCTGTGTCACCTGATCGTAGAATTCTATCAAGCCTGTAAGGCAAGATTTACCCTCCCTGAATCCATGTTGGCGATTTGTCACGAAGTCCCTTCTCTCCAGATGTGTTACCAGGTTTTTTCTCACGATCTTCTCCATCACCTTGCATGGTATACAAGTCAAGGACACTGGCCTGTAGTTCAGTGCCTTTTGTCTGTCGCTCTTTTTGTATATTGGGACCACATTCGCCGTCTTCCATATTTCTGGTAGGTCTCCCGTCTCTAGTGACTTACTATACACTATGGAGAGTGGCAGGCAAAGTGCCTCTGCACACTCTTTCAGTACCCATGGTGAGATCCCATCTGGACCAACAGCCTTTCTAACATCCAGATCCAGCAGGTGTCTCTTGACCTCCTCTCTCGTAATTTCGAACTCCTCCAAGGCCGCCTGGTTTACCTCCCTTTCTCCTAGCACAGTGACCTCACCCTGTTCTATTGTGAAGACCTCCTGGAACCTCTTGTTGAGTTCCTCACACACCTCTCTGTCATTCTCTGTATACCTGTCCTCGCCTGTTCTAAGTTTCAATACCTGTTCTTTCACTGTTGTTTTCCTTCTGATGTGACTGTGGAGTAGCTTTGGTTCGGTCTTGGCTTTGTTTGCTATATCATTTTCAAAATTTTTCTCTGCTTCTCTTCTCACCCTGACGTACTCATTCCTGGTTCTCTGGTATCTCTCTCTGCTTTCTGGTGTTCTGTTATTCCGGAAGTTCCTCCACGCCTTTTTGTTCAGTTTCTTCGCTTCCATACATGCCCTATTATACCATGGATTCTTCTGTTGCTTCTCGGATTTTTCCCTTTGGGCCGGGATGAACCTGTTTACTGCCTCCTGACACTTTTGGGTAACATAGTCCATCATACCCTGTACAGACTTGTCTCTGAGGTCTGTGTCCCAAGGTATTTCACTTAGGAAACTTCTCATCTGTTCATAATTCCCCTTTCGGTATGCCAGCCTTTTGATTCCTAGTTCTTTTTGGGGGGAGATAAGTCCTAGCTCTACCAGGTACTCAAAGTTCAATACACTGTGGTCACTCATTCCCAAGGGCGCTTCCATCTTAACTTCCCTTATATCCCATTCATTTAGGGTAAATATCAAATCAAGCATTGCTGGTTCATCTTCTCCTCTCATTCTTGTTGGTTCTTTGGTGTGCTGGCTTAGAAAGTTTCTTGTTGCCACGTCCAGCAGCTTAGCTCTCCATGTTTCTGGTCCTCCATGCGGGTCTCTGTTCTTCCAATCTATCTTCCCATGGTTGAAGTCTCCCATAATTAGTAGTCCAGATCCATTCCTGCTAGCAACAGAAGCTGCTCTTTCTATTATGTTAATGGTGGCCATGTTGTTTCTATCATATTCCTGTCTAGGTCTTCTGTCATTTGGTGGTGGATTATATATGACTGCGACTATAATTTTTTTCCCTCCATTTGTTACAGTACCTGCTATGTAGTCACTGAAACCTTCGCAGCCCTGAATATCCATCTCCTCAAAATCCCAGCCTTGTCTTACCAGCAGAGCTACACCACCCCCACCTCTTCCTTCCCTCTCTTTCCTCATAACATAATAGTCCTGTGGGAACACTGCATTTGTTATCGTTTTCGTGATCTTTGTCTCTGTGAGGGCTATTATGTCTGGGTTTTCCTCTAGTACCAGACATAATAGCCCTCACAGAAACAAAGATCACGAAAACGATAACAAATGCAGTGTTCCCACAGAACTATGTGTGTGTGTGTGTGTGTGTGTGTGTGTGTGTGTGTGTGTGTGTGTGTGTGTGTGTGTGTGTGTGTGTGTGTGTGTGTGTGTGTGTGTGTGTGTGTGTGTGTGTGTGTGTTTGTGTGTGTTTGTGTGTGTTTGTGTGTGTGTGTGTGTGTGTGTGTGTGTGTGTGTGTGTGTACTCACCTAGTTGTGTTTGCGGGGGTTGAGGTCTGGCTCTTTGGTCCCGCCTCTCAACCGTCAATCAACAGGTGTACAGATTCATGAGCCTATCGGGCTCTGTCATATCTACACTTGAAACTGTGTATGGAGTCAGCCTCCACCACATCACTTCCTAATGCATTCCATTTGTCAACCACTCTGACACTAAAAAAGTTCTTTCTAATATCTCTGTGGCTCATTTGGGCACTCAGTTTCCACCTGTGTCCCCTTCTGCGTGTTCCCCTTGTGTTAAATAGACTGTCTTTATCTACCCTATCAATCCCCTTCAGAATCTTGAATGTGGTGATCATGTCCCCCCTAACTCTTCTGTCTTCCAGCGAAGTGAGGTTTAATTCCCGTAGTCTCTCCTCGTAGCTCATACCTCTCAGCTCGGGTACTAGTCTGGTGGCAAACCTTTGAACCTTTTCCAGTTTAGTCTTATCCTTGACTAGATATGGACTCCATGCTGGGGCTGCATACTCCAGGATTGGCCTGACATATGTGGTATACAAAGTTCTGAATGATTCTTTACACAAGTTTCTGAATGCCGTTCGTATGTTGGCCAGCCTGGCATATGCCGCTGATGTTATCCGCTTGATATGTGCTGCAGGAGACAGGTCTGGCGTGATATCAACCCCAAGTCTTTTTCCTTCTCTGACTCCTGAAGAATTTCCTCTCCCAGATGATACCTTGTATCTGGCCTCCTGCTCCCTACACCTATCTTCATTACATTACATTTGGTTGGGTTAAACTCTAACAACCATTTGTTCGACCATTCCTTCAGCTTGTCTAGGTCTTCTTGAAGCCTCAAACAGTCCTCTTCTGTTTTAATCCTTCTCATAATTTTAGCATCGTCCGCAAACATTGAGAGAAATGAATCGATACCCTCCGGGAGATCATTTACATATATCAGAAACAAGATAGGACCGAGTACAGAGCCCTATGGGACTCCACTAGTGACTTCACGCCAATCGGAGGTCTCACCCCTCACCGTAACTCTCTGCTTCCTATTGCTTAGATACTCCCTTATCCACTGGAGCACCTTACCAGCTACACCTGCCTGTCTCTCCAGCTTATGTACCAGCCTCTTATGCGGTACTGTGTCAAAGGCTTTCCGACAATCCAAGAAAATGCAGTCCGCCCAGCCCTCTCTTTCTTGCTTAATCTGTGTCACCTGATCGTAGAATTCTATCAAGCCTGTAAGGCAAGATTTACCCTCCCTGAATCCATGTTGGCGATTTGTCACGAAGTCCCTTCTCTCCAGATGTGTTACCAGGTTTTTTCTCACGATCTTCTCCATCACCTTGCATGGTATACAAGTCAAGGACACTGGCCTGTAGTTCAGTGCCTTTTGTCTGTCGCTCTTTTTGTATATTGGGACCACATTCGCCGTCTTCCATATTTCTGGTAGGTCTCCCGTCTCTAGTGACTTACTATACACTATGGAGAGTGGCAGGCAAAGTGCCTCTGCACACTCTTTCAGTACCCATGGTGAGATCCCATCTGGACCAACAGCCTTTCTAACATCCAGATCCAGCAGGTGTCTCTTGACCTCCTCTCTCGTAATTTCGAACTCCTCCAAGGCCGCCTGGTTTACCTCCCTTTCTCCTAGCACAGTGACCTCACCCTGTTCTATTGTGAAGACCTCCTGGAACCTCTTGTTGAGTTCCTCACACACCTCTCTGTCATTCTCTGTATACCTGTCCTCGCCTGTTCTAAGTTTCAATACCTGTTCTTTCACTGTTGTTTTCCTTCTGATGTGACTGTGGAGTAGCTTTGGTTCGGTCTTGGCTTTGTTTGCTATATCATTTTCAAAATTTTTCTCTGCTTCTCTTCTCACCCTGACGTACTCATTCCTGGTTCTCTGGTATCTCTCTCTGCTTTCTGGTGTTCTGTTATTCCGGAAGTTCCTCCACGCCTTTTTGTTCAGTTTCTTCGCTTCCATACATGCCCTATTATACCATGGATTCTTCTGTTGCTTCTCGGATTTTTCCCTTTGGGCCGGGATGAACCTGTTTACTGCCTCCTGACACTTTTGGGTAACATAGTCCATCATACCCTGTACAGACTTGTCTCTGAGGTCTGTGTCCCAAGGTATTTCACTTAGGAAACTTCTCATCTGTTCATAATTCCCCTTTCGGTATGCCAGCCTTTTGATTCCTAGTTCTTTTTGGGGGGAGATAAGTCCTAGCTCTACCAGGTACTCAAAGTTCAATACACTGTGGTCACTCATTCCCAAGGGCGCTTCCATCTTAACTTCCCTTATATCCCATTCATTTAGGGTAAATATCAAATCAAGCATTGCTGGTTCATCTTCTCCTCTCATTCTTGTTGGTTCTTTGGTGTGCTGGCTTAGAAAGTTTCTTGTTGCCACGTCCAGCAGCTTAGCTCTCCATGTTTCTGGTCCTCCATGCGGGTCTCTGTTCTTCCAATCTATCTTCCCATGGTTGAAGTCTCCCATAATTAGTAGTCCAGATCCATTCCTGCTAGCAACAGAAGCTGCTCTTTCTATTATGTTAATGGTGGCCATGTTGTTTCTATCATATTCCTGTCTAGGTCTTCTGTCATTTGGTGGTGGATTATATATGACTGCGACTATAATTTTTTTCCCTCCATTTGTTACAGTACCTGCTATGTAGTCACTGAAACCTTCGCAGCCCTGAATATCCATCTCCTCAAAATCCCAGCCTTGTCTTACCAGCAGAGCTACACCACCCCCACCTCTTCCTTCCCTCTCTTTCCTCATAACATAATAGTCCTGTGGGAACACTGCATTTGTTATCGTTTTCGTGATCTTTGTTTCTGTGAGGGCTATTATGTCTGGGTTTTCCTCTAGTACCAGACATAATAGCCCTCACAGAAACAAAGATCACGAAAACGATAACAAATGCAGTGTTCCCACAGGACTATGTGTGTGTGTGTGTGTGTGTGTGTGTGTGTGTGTGTGTGTGTGTGTGTGTGTGTGTGTGTGTGTGTGTGTGTGTGTGTGTGTGTGTGTGTGTGTGTGTGTGTGTGTGTGTGTGTGTGTGTGTGTGTGTGTGTGTGTGTGTGTGTGTGTGTGTGTGTGTGTGTGTGTGTGTGTGTGTGTGTGTGTGTGTGTGTGTGTGTGTGTGTGTGTGTGTGTGTGTGTGTGTGTGTGTGTGTGTGTGTGTGTGTGTGTGTGTGTGTGTGTGTGTGTGTGTGTGTGTGTGTGTGTGTGTGTGTGTGTGTGTGTGTGTGTGTGTGTGTGTGTGTGTGTGTGTGTGTGTGTGTGTGTGTGTGTGTGTGTGTGTGTGTGTGTGTGTGTGTGTGTGTGTGTGTGTGTGTGTGTGTGTGTGTGTGTGTGTGTGTGTGTGTGTGTGTGTGTGTGTGTGTGTGTGTGTGTGTGTGTGTGTGTGTGTGTGTGTGTGTGTGTGTGTGTGTGTGTGTGTGTGTGTGTGTGTGTGTGTGTGTGTGTGTGTGTGTGTGTGTGTGTGTGTGTGTGTGTGTGTGTGTGTGTGTGTGTGTACTCACCTATATGTACTCACCTATATGTGCTTGCAGGATCGAGCATTGACTCTTGGATCCCGCCTTTCTAGCTATCGGTTGTTTACAGCAATGACTCCTGTCCCATTTCCCTATCATACCTAGTTTTAAAAGTATGAATAGTATTTGCTTCCACAACCTGTTCCCCAAGTGCATTCCATTTTTCTACTACTCTCACGCTAAAAGAAAACTTCCTAACATCTCTGTGACTCATCTGAGTTTCCAGTTTCCACCCATGTCCCCTCGTTCTGTTATTATTACGTGTGAACATTTCATCTATTTCCACTTTATCAATTCCCCTGAGTATTTTATATGTCCCTATCATATCTCCTCTCTCCCTTCTTTTCTCTAGTGTCGTTAGGTTCAGTTCCTTCAGCCGCTCTTCATATCCCATCCCTCGTAACTCTGGGACAAGCCTCGTCGCAAACCTCTGAACCTTCTCCAGTTTCTTTATGTGTTTCTTCAGGTGGGGGCTCCATGATGGCGCGGCATACTCTAAGACGGGTCTCACGTAGGCAGTGTAAAGCGCCCTAAAAGCTTCCTCATTTAGGTTTCTGAATGAAGTTCTAATTTTCGCCAGTGTAGAGTACGCTGCTGTCGTTATCCTATTTATATGTGCCTCAGGAGTTAGATTAGGTGTCATATCCACTCCCAGGTCTCTTTCTCGAATCGTTACAGGGGTGTGTGTGTGTGTGTGTGTGTGTGTGTGTGTGTGTGTGTGTGTGTGTGTGTGTGTGTGTGTGTGTGTGTGTGTGTGTGTGTGTGTGTGTGTGTGTGTGTGTGTGTGTGTGTGTGTGTGTGTGTGTGTGTGTGTGTGTGTGTGTGTGTGTGTGTGTGTGTGTGTGTGTGTGTGTGTGTGTGTGTGTGTGTGTGTGTGTGTGTGTGTGTGTGTGTGTGTGTGTGTGTGTGTGTGTGTGTGTGTGTGTGTGTGTGTGTGTGTGTGTGTGTGTGTGTGTGTGTGTGTGTGTGTGTGTGTGTGTGTGTGTGTGTGTGTGTGTGTGTGTGTGTGTGTGTGTGTGTGTGTGTGTGTGTGTGTGTGTGTGTGTGTGTGTGTGTGTGTGTGTGTGTGTGTGTGTGTGTGTGTGTGTGTGTGTGTGTGTGTGTGTGTGTGTGTGTGTGTGTGTGTGTGTGTGTGTGTGTGTGTGTGTGTGTGTGTGTGTGTGTGTGTGTGTGTGTGTGTGTGTGTGTGTGTGTGTGTGTGTGTGTGTGTGTGTGTGTGTGTGTGTGTGTGTGTGTGTGTGTGTGTGTGTGTGTGTGTGTGTGTGTGTGTGTGTGTGTGTGTGTGTGTGTGGTGTGTGTGTGTGTGTGTGTGTGTGTGTGTGTGTGTGTGTGTGTGTGTGTGTGTGTGTGTGTGTGTGTGTGTGTGTGTGTGTGTGTGTGTGTGTGTGTGTGTGTGTGTGTGTGTGTGTGTGTGTGTGTGTGTGTGTGTGTGTGTGTGTGTGTGTGTGTGTGTGTGTGTGTGTGTGTGTGTGTGTGTGTGTGTGTGTGTGTGTGTGTGTGTGTGTGTGTGTGTGTGTGTGTGTGTGTACTCACCTATATGTACTCACCTATATGTGCTTGCAGGATCGAGCATTGACTCTTGGATCCCGCCTTTCTAGCTATCGGTTGTTTACAGCAATGACTCCTGTCCCATTTCCCTATCATACCTAGTTTTAAAAGTATGAATAGTATTTGCTTCCACAACCTGTTCCCCAAGTGCATTCCATTTTTCTACTACTCTCACGCTAAAAGAAAACTTCCTAACATCTCTGTGACTCATCTGAGTTTCCAGTTTCCACCCATGTCCCCTCGTTCTGTTATTATTACGTGTGAACATTTCATCTATTTCCACTTTATCAATTCCCCTGAGTATTTTATATGTCCCTATCATATCTCCTCTCTCCCTTCTTTTCTCTAGTGTCGTTAGGTTCAGTTCCTTCAGCCGCTCTTCATATCCCATCCCTCGTAACTCTGGGACAAGCCTCGTCGCAAACCTCTGAACCTTCTCCAGTTTCTTTATGTGTTTCTTCAGGTGGGGGCTCCATGATGGCGCGGCATACTCTAAGACGGGTCTCACGTAGGCAGTGTAAAGCGCCCTAAAAGCTTCCTCATTTAGGTTTCTGAATGAAGTTCTAATTTTCGCCAGTGTAGAGTACGCTGCTGTCGTTATCCTATTTATATGTGCCTCAGGAGTTAGATTAGGTGTCACATCCACTCCCAGGTCTCTTTCTCGAATCGTTACAGGGGTGTGTGTGTGTGTGTGTGTGTGTGTGTGTGTGTGTGTGTGTGTGTGTGTGTGTGTGTGTGTGTGTGTGTGTGTGTGTGTGTGTGTGTGTGTGTGTGTGTGTGTGTGTGTGTGTGTGTGTGTGTGTGTGTGTGTGTGTGTGTGTGTGTGTGTGTGTGTGTGTGTGTGTGTGTGTGTGTGTGTGTGTGTGTGTGTGTGTGTGTGTGTGTGTGTGTGTGTGTGTGTGTGTGTGTGTGTGTGTGTGTGTGTGTGTGTGTGTGTGTGTGTGTACTCACCTATATGTACTCACCTATATGTGCTTGCAGGATCGAGCATTGACTCTTGGATCCCGCCTTTCTAGCTATCGGTTGTTTACAGCAATGACTCCTGTCCCATTTCCCTATCATACCTAGTTTTAAAAGTATGAATAGTATTTGCTTCCACAACCTGTTCCCCAAGTGCATTCCATTTTTCTACTACTCTCACGCTAAAAGAAAACTTCCTAACATCTCTGTGACTCATCTGAGTTTCCAGTTTCCACCCATGTCCCCTCGTTCTGTTATTATTACGTGTGAACATTTCATCTATTTCCACTTTATCAATTCCCCTGAGTATTTTATATGTCCCTATCATATCTCCTCTCTCCCTTCTTTTCTCTAGTGTCGTTAGGTTCAGTTCCTTCAGCCGCTCTTCATATCCCATCCCTCGTA
>NC_091157.1:54406434-54431434 GCF_040958095.1 Procambarus clarkii
TTTTTCTGTGCAGACAAGAGCATTTAATTCGCTAATTTTATTTCTTAGACTTCTACTGTTAGTGTAATATACCCTAAGTGAATTGTTATTTTGCGGACCTTCTCTTTCCCTGATCGTTTTGCCAATTCCTTTCTCCCACAAACACATACTTTTATTACCTCCTTCCTCCAAATCAATTCCCATACCTCTATCTACTAACAGTTTAAACCCAAACAAACACCTCTAACCACTTCTTCTAACGAGTTCGCAACAGCAACAACCCCAGCTCTCGATAGATGCACCCCATCACGAGCATACATTTCATTTCTTCCATAGAAGTGTTCCCAGTTGTCTATGAAAGATATTGCATTTGATTTGCAATATCTTTCCAGCCGGCAATTGACACCAAGTGCCCTCGATATCCATTTATTTCCCACTCCCTTTCTTGGAAGAATGCCACATATGATCTGGATTCCTCCCTTGCTCCTAACTAACTCTATGGCTGTTTTATACCTCTGAATCAGTTCCTCACTCCTAACTCGACCAACATCATTTCCTCCCACGCTAATGCAAATAATGGGATTGTTCCCATTACCAGCCATAATATCATTCATGTTGTTTATAATATCACCAATGCCAGCTCCGGGATAGCAAACCCTTAACCTGTTCCCCCTATCTCTAGCACAAAACGTTCTATCCAAATACCTTATCTGGGAATCTCCCACAACTAATGTTTGCTTAGGTACTTCCTTTACTTTCTGAGGGGCCTGCGCTTCCTTTCTCTTCGTTGCTTTCCCTTTTGCCCGATCCACAGTCTCTGCACAGCACTCGTCCTCCAAAACGTCAAATGAATTAGAAGTTGCTATGGCGTTTGAAGGCGGCTTTATCGAAGTCTTCTTAAGGCCCCTGTCTTTCACAACTCTCCAAGACGAGGTCCCTTTACTGGTCTCCTCCTTCGTTACTTCTCGTTGTTCTTTCAGCTGACGCACCTCCTCCCGCAGAAAGTCCAACTCTGTCCTCAGGGCTCCCACTAGAGTCACCAGGTCCTTAACTACAACTTCCATATTGCAATGATAATATAACAACACTCAGGAGCTCCGGTTAACACAACCTCTCACTGTGACTTCACTTCACTGAACTGAAGTGACAGTTCACTTAGGGTATATTACACTAACAGTAGAAGTCTAAGAAATAAAATTAACGAATTAAATGCTCTTGTCTGCACACAAAAAATATATATTATTGCACTTACCGAAACGTGGATGAATGTAGAAAATAGAGAACTATTAGCTGAATATCAAATAAATGGATTTAAACTATTTCACACAGATAGATATATTAGACGAGAAGGGGGAGGAGCCATATATGTTCGGGACAATTTGAAATGTAGTCTCAAAGAGGGAATCAAAACTGAGCCACACACAGAAACTATTTGGATAGACTTAAACGAAAAAGCAAATAATATTATAATAGGAGTTATATATAGGCCACCAAATTTAGACAGAATGGAAGCAAAGCATCTATGGGTTGAAATATCTAGAGCATCTAGATCTAACAGTATTTATGTCATGGGTGACTTTAATTTTAGTGGAATAAACTGGGTGAACAAAACAGGGAATAGTGAAGCAGAAGATTTTCTAGAATTAATTGACGATTGCTTGTTTACGCAACATATTAAGGAACCAACGCGGGAAAATAATATTTTAGATTTAGTGTTAACTAACAGAGAAAAACAAATTAGTGACATCGAATTAGGGAGTGAGCTAGGGAACAGTGATCACAAAGTAATCAGATTTAGCATAGAAAGGAATAGACCTGTAGGAGAAAATTCTGTTAAAGTGCCAGATTTTCGAAAAGCTGATTTTAATAGCCTAAAAATTTTTTTTGGGTCAAATTGATTGGAAAGTCTTGGGTATGGGGTGTGGGCCGGTCTTGGAGGGAGACATGAACCCGGCGATAGGTGACGTAAAAGGGGATTTCGATGTCGATTTAATATATAACTTATTTAAGAACATAAGAACATAAGAACAAAGGTAACTGCAGGAGGCCTATTGGCCCATACGAGGCAGCTCCTATTCTATAACCACCCAATCCCACTCATATACTTGTCCAACCCGCGCTTGAAACAATCGAGGGACCCCACCTCCACCACGTTACGCGGCAATTGGTTCCACAAATCTACAACCCTGTTACTGAACCAGTATTTACCCAAGTCTTTCCTAAATCTAAACTTATCCAATTTATACCCATTGTTTCGTGTTCTGTCCTGTGTTGATACTTTTAATACCCTATTAATATCCCCCTTGTTATGTCCATTCACCCACTTGTAAACCTCTATCATGTCGCCCCTAACTCTTCGCCTTTCCAGTGAATGCAACTTAAGCTTTGTTAATCTTTCTTCATATGAAAGATTTCTAATTTGGGGAATTAACTTAGTCATCCTACGCTGGACACGTTCAAGTGAATTTATATCCATTCTATAATATGGCGACCAAAACTGAACTGCATAATCTAAATGGGGCCTAACTAGAGCAAGATATAGCTTGAGAACCACACCAGGTGTCTTGTTACTAACGCTGCGATTAATAAATCCAAGTGTCCGATTTGCCTTATTACGAACATTTATGCATTGATCCTTTTGTTTTAAATTCTTACTAATCATAACTCCCAGATCCCTTTCAGAATGGGGAAGTCAGTTTAGAACAGGAATTCATACAACTGGTTAGAAATGTTAAAAGAGAGATTAGGAAAGCAAAAAGAAACTATGAATTTCGAACAGCAGAGCAAGCAGTCAAATCCTAAAGTTTTTTTTTCAGTTATATAGAACTAAGACTAGGGAAAGGATAGGTCCGTTAAAATCTGAGACAGGTCAAATAACGGATAATGACAAGGAGATGAGTAGTATTTTTAACAAATATTTTATATCTGTATTTACTAAAGAAGAACTTTACAATATGCCTTCAGCCGAACAAGTCTATGTGGGTGGGGATGAGTACAGGTTTACTAGTTTAGCAGTTACCAGGGAGGATGTAATTAAACAATTAGAAAAACTAAAACCAAACAAATCCCCTGGGCCGGATGAAGTGTTTGCCAGGGTGCTTAAAGAATGCAAAGAGGAGCTTTCCGAGCCACTGTCTACCATATTTAATAAATCAATAGAGTCAGGCAGAGTGCCAGAGTCATGGAAAGTAGCTAATGTGCTACCAATTTTTAAGAAAGGAGATAGATCACTTGCGTCAAACTATCGGCCAATTAGCCTAACGTCTATTGTGGGAAAGTTACTTGAACCAATAATTGCAAATGCAATTCGTCTCCATCTTGAAAAACATAAATTAATAAATGAGTCGCAACATGGTTTTACAAATGGCCGTTCATGTTTAACAAATTTGCTAACTTTTTGTTCCAGCATAGTTGAGGCAGTTGATAGTGGTAAGGATTGTGATGTTGTGTACCTTGAGTTTAGCAAAGCTTTTCATACAGTGCCACATGAAAGACTAATTAAAAAAAATAGAATCTCATGGTATTGGGGTGCTATATTACGTTGGATTAGGGCATGGCTATTCCAAAGGAAACAGAGAGTTAGTATAAATGGGGTTAAGTCAGAGTGGGATAATGTTGTTAGTGGAGTACCTCCATGCCCTGTCCTGGGACCTCTGTTGTTTATAATATATATATATATATATATATATATATATATATATATATATATATATATATATATATATATATATATATATATATATATATATATATAAATATATAAATATATATATATATATATATATATATATATATATATATATGATTTAGATTCAGGTTTGAGTAGCAACATTTGCAAATTTGCCAATGATACAAAAATCGGTAGGGAAATGAATTCGGAGGAGGACTCACTATCACTTCAAGTTGATCTAGATAGGGTTATGAAATGGTCAAAGGATTGGCAAATGCAGTTTAATGCTGATAAATGTAAAGTTCTGAGGCTAGGTAATGATTATAGAGTTACAAGATACGAGCTAGATGGTGTTGAGATTGCGAAGTCGGATTGCAAAAGGGATCTGGGAGTTATGATTAGTAAGAATTTAAAACAAAACTTTAAATAAAACAAACAAAAGCATGAATGTTCGTAATAAGGCGAATAGGGCACTGGGATTTATTAATCGAAGCGTTAGTAACAAAACACCTGGTGTGGTTCTTAAGCTATATCTTGCTCTAGTTAGGCCCCATTTAGATTATGCAGTTTTGGTCGCCATATTATAGAATGGATATAAATTCACTTGAACGTGTCCAACGTAGGATGACTAAGTTAATTCCCCAAATTAGAAATCTTTCATATGAAGAAAGATTAACAAAGCTTAAGTTGCATTCACTGGAAAGGCGAAGAGTTAGGGGTGACATGATAGAGGTTTACAATGTTTCCGATTGCATTGATAAATAAATTTTTCATACACTTTGATATATTTTCATTTTGATTGAATTATTTTGTGTGACATTGCCTTGGAATTGAGCTGCGTTCTTTGCCATAGTGTTCATTTTGTGAGTATAGTTTATTTGTTTCTTTTTTAATTTTTCTTATTTTTCAGTGCAATTGGTGGTGAAATTGAGCTGTGTAGATTGATCGACTTTTGAATTGAAATATTTCGTTAGTATTTTTTGGTTTGGTTTTGAAAACAAGAAATTGGAAAATACGTTTATTTCACAGCTGCAAATCTGCTACAGACAGCTATGAATCCACCAGCTACAACGGTTACTGCTTTCTTCATGTTATGTCAAAATGACGCATTTGCAAAAAGACTAGGTGAGTACACACACACACACACACACACACACACACACACACACACACACACACACACACACACACACACACACACACACACACACACACACACACACACACACACACACACACACACACACACACACACACACACACACACACACACACAACGCGAACAAGGGACACGTTCCTTGGACGCGAACAAGGGGACACAGGTGAAAACTGAGTACCCACATGAGCCACAGAGACGTTAGAAGGAACTTTTTCAGTGTCAGGTTAGTTAACGGATGGAATGCATTAGGCAGTGATGTGGTGGAGGCTGACTCCATACACAGTTTTAAATGTAGATATGATAGAGCCCATTAGGCTCAGGAATCTGTACACCAGTTGATTGACAGTTGAGAGGCGGGACCAAAGAGCCAAAGCTCAACCCCCGCAAGCACAAATAGGTGAGTACACACACACACACACACACACACACACACGAGGTATCACAGGAAAAGTAAAATAAACACAAATAAGTCATCAATGAAAATCAAACACTCTAACATTGGAAAAATTATTGAAATGGAAATAATTTTCTTTTTCTTTTACAGAATTCTTCAAAATTTTCATGATCATTTAATCATGGTGGTGGTTCTGGACCTAGACGACCGGGGGAAGACCATCATTGGAAACCAGGGACCTATGGCGTTTTAAGACAATCAGATTGGCTAAAACGCGGATCCTCCTTTTTGTTCTGTTAATAGCACCCTGCTGTTCCTGAGAGAGAAACAAACATTATTCTAATCTTACAGTAAACAATAATTATGTAAGTCTCGATTTAAAAAATCTTGCCCAAACGTTCATGATTGTTTTTTAAGTGTACTAAGTAAGATAAGTGTCTTGCTTCACTATCATAAAACACAAGTCTTATATGTGGCATTTTGGGAGAAGCCGG
Source organism: Procambarus clarkii (assembly GCF_040958095.1). Lineage (NCBI taxonomy): Eukaryota > Metazoa > Arthropoda > Malacostraca > Decapoda > Cambaridae > Procambarus > Procambarus clarkii. The sequence goes on from NC_091157.1 coordinate 54,412,131, forward strand.
AGTACAGTACTGTATACGTCTGGTGGTTGGAGGGGGGGGGGAGGTTGCTGCGATACAACCCCATGTAATTCCAGAGAAGACGGGCACGTATACAACCCTTACAGTCACAATTATATTTTATATAATTATAAAGCAAGTGTGTGAGGATGGGTGGAGCGGACATGCAATACAGGACCAGTGTGAGATGTGGGAGGGCAAGACACAGTCCAGAAGGCAAGTGTGAGACATGGGAGGAACAGCAATCACTTTCGGAATCAACACAGCAAATTTACTGTTTTACCGAAATGCAGCTATAAAAACATCCTGAAGATCATGGCAGAGACCATTATCAATTGCCTACAGATGATGAAGAACGCCTCACAACAACAGACTCAAGAAATCACTTGTGTAATAATGGACAAGATCCTGCAGCAGACCTCAGTTACACAAGAAACAGAATGAGACAAGACAGAGCACAAGAGGACAAACAACGCGACATGGACATACAGACAACCAACAACAGTCGGGTAGTCAAGACACTAGACCATAAAAATCCACAAAAACAACTGCAAGAAGTAGTGGCAACTCAAGATCAACGGAATCATTCAACACAAGAGACAGACAATAAACTTAAGTCAGTGAACCATCACTTGGCCAAGTCCCAAGTCCAAACTGGATTGGTAACTGACAAATTTAAAAAACTCTTCACAAGTCAGCGTCTTTCCTTGTGTAGCTTCTGGGGTTCAATGGCCCCTCAGCCCGCCGGTTAGTCGTATGGTCAAAAAAGGCTTTTGCACGCGGCTGCTCGCAGCCTGACGTATGAATCCGGTAATTCTTGGAGGTGTTTGTCAAGGAGGTGTGTTTGTGTAGCGGGAGTGTGTCAACTTTTAAGCGGTCCAATAATTATGATGACTTATAGAGCGCATTCTGAAGTAGAGTTGAAGTAGAACTTCTGGTTGCAATTCTTTTAACCATGTCGTAGCTCAGTCGATTAGGGCAGCGTCTGGGATGCTCTCGGACGTAGGTTCGAACCCTCGTTACGGCCCATATGTATTTGTTCATTTGAGGCATCACGCTATTGTCATTTCTGTGTGTAATGAAGTAAGGGCGAAGAGGTAGAACGGCCTATTGACAGAGCTCGAGTGCATGGGGTAATTGCGTAAAATCATGGGTTGTGTCTCGGAGAGGCTGCAGGATCCAAGTAAAGTCAGAAGAACTTCTGGATGCAATTCTGTTAACCTTGTTGTAACTCAGTCGATTAAGGCAGTGTATGGGATGCTCTCGGACATAGGTTCGAACCCTCGTCACTGCCTTTGTGGATTTGTTCATGCAGGAAATTCTGTAGTTAGTTGGAGATTCTCAAACGGGTGTTCAACTTTACAAACAGAAATGCTAGCCATTAAAAATGCTTTGGAACATACTCTTGCTGAACACAGACAACATGTTATACATACAGATTCGAGAACTGCCACTGAAACCTTCCAAAAAGAACACATACGTGATAACATCCATCTGACCACAAACGTCATAGCATTAATGCAAAGATTCAAAAGTCAAGGCCGTCGGGTACTTATCAACTTGGATCCAAGTCATGTGGGATTAATAGGGAAGGATATTGTACACAAAGTTTCAGAACTTGCAACTAAGAGAAGAAATATAGACATTTACATTTCACAGAGTCCATCACGATTTAAGTGAGTACAGTTAATTTAAATAGAGTAATGCAGAAGATGTACAGTGACCACAACAAAGCAGCAGCAACATCAGGATCTGCGGTTTTGTGCAAGAATTCAACTAACTAGGAACCGCTTATTTTGATAAAAGGAAGCCTTTTATCAAAATACACAAAACATAAGTACACTTATATAGCATCAAGCTTCGATACCCATGTGCATAGGAAATAGGCATACAGGTTCCAGAAGTTGGGAGGAAATGTCAGCACTGTGGAGAAATGCCCGACACACACCACTGAAACATTATCTAACACAGTGCAGTCACAAACCCAATATGATAACTATGATTCAACAGAGCAGAAGAAGTTGTCAAACACATGCAGCATATTCATACTGAAACGAACATACAAGTCATAAATACTCATACTCTGCCTAAATAAAAGAGAAACAAAAACAAGTAACACATAGTGGGCCAGCCAGAGGCTTAAGGCCTATGCCAGAATAACACTGAAACAAATAAAAATAAAAATGTGTTAGTCTACTGTACTTTGAAGAGTAGGTGTTAGTTTATTGAGCTTTGAAGGGCAGGTGTAAGTCTACCGAGCTTTGCAGGGCAGGTGTTAGTCTACTGTGCTTTGAAAGTCAGGTGTTAGTCTACTGTGCTTTGAAGATCAGATGTTCGTCTACCGAGCTTTGAAGGTCAGGTATTAGTCTACTGTGCTTTGCAGGGCAGGTATTAGTCAACTGTGCTTTGCAGGGCAAGTGTTAGTCTACTGTGCTTTGAAGGTCATGTGATATTATACTATGCTTTGAAGGTCAGGTCTTAGTCTACTGTGCTTTGAAGGTCAGGTGCTAGTCTACTGTACTTTGAAGGTCAGGTGCTAGTCTACTGTGCTATGAAGGTCAGGTGCTAGTCTACTGTGCTCTGAAGGTCAGGTGCTAGTCTACTGTGCTTTGAAGATTAGATGCTAGTCTACTGTGCTCTGAAGGTCAGGTGCTAGTGTACTGTGCTTTGAAGGTCAGGTGCTAGTGTACTGTGCTCTGAAGGTCAGGTGCTAGTCTACTGTGCTCTGAAGGTCAGGTGCCAGTCTACTGTGCTTTGAAGGTCATGTGCTAGGGTGCTGTGCTCTGAAGGTCAGGTGCTAGTCTACTGTGCTTCGAAGGTGAGGTATTAGTGTACTGTGCTTTGAAGGTCAGGTATTAGTGTACTGTGCTCTGAAGGTCAGGAGTTAGTATACTGTGCTTTGAAGGTCAGGTGTTAGTCTACTGTGCTTTGAAGGTCAGGTGTTAATGTACTGTGCTCTGAAGGTCAGGTATTAGTCTACTGTGCTTTGAAGGGCAATTGTAAATCTACGGTGCTTTGCAGGTCAGATGCAAGTCTACTGTGCTTTAAGGTCAGGTGTTAGTCTTCTAAGCTTAGAAGATCAGGTGTTAATCTTATAAACCTTGAAGGTCAGAAGTGAGCCAACTGTGCTTTGAAGGACAAGTGTTTGTCTACTAAACTTTGAGGGTCAAGTGAGAGAAAACTGTACTGTGAAAAACTGTGAAAACACACACACACACACACACACACACACACACACACACACACACACACACACACACACACACACACACACACACACACACACACACACACACACACACACACACACACACACACACACACAAACACACACACACACACACAAACACACACACACACACACACACACACACACACACACACACACACACACACACACACACACACACACACACACACACACACACACACACACACACACACACACACACACACAACGCGAACAAGGGACACGTTCCTTGGACGCGAACAAGGGGACACAGGTGGAAACTGAGTACCCACATGAGCCACAGAGACGTTAGAAGGAACTTTTTCAGTGTCAGGTTAGTTAACGGATGGAATGCATTAGGCAGTGATGTGGTGGAGGCTGACTCCATACACAGTTTTAAATGTAGATATGATAGAGCCCACTAGGCTCAGGAATCTGTACACCAGTTGATTGACAGTTGAGAGGCGGGACCAAAGAGCCAAAGCTCAACCCCCGCAAGCACAAATAGGTGAGCACACACACACACACAGGAGGTATCACAGGAAAAGTAAAATAAACACAAATAAGTCATAAATGAAAATCAAACACTCTAACATTGGAAAAATTATTGAAATGGAAATAATTTTCTTTTTCTTTTACAGAATTCTTCAAAATTTTCATGATCATTTAATCATGGTGGTGGTTCTGGACCTAGACGACCGGGGGAAGACCATCATTGGAAACCAGGGACCTATGGCGTTTTAAGACAATCAGATTGGCTAAAACGCGGATCCTCCTTTTTGTTCTGTTAATAGCACCCTGCTGTTCCTGAGAGAGAAACAAACATTATTCTAATCTTACAGTAAACAATAATTATGTAAGTCTCGATTTAAAAAATCTTGCCCAAACGTTCATGATTGTTTTTTAAGTGTACTAAGTAAGATAAGTGTCTTGCTTCACTATCATAAAACACAAGTCTTATATGTGGCATTTTGGGAGAAGCCGGAGTACAGTACTGTATACGTCTGGTGGTTGGTGGGGGGGGGAGGTTGCTGCGATACAACCCCATGTAATTCCAGAGAAGACGGGCACGTATACAAACCTTACAGTCACAATTATATTTTATATAATTATAAAGCAAGTGTGTGAGGATGGGTGGAGCGGACATGCAATACAGGACCAGTGTGAGATGTGGGAGGGCAAGACACAGTCCAGAAGGCAAGTGTGAGACATGGGAGGAACAGCAATCACTTTCGGAATCAACACAGCAAATTTACTGTTTTACCGAAATCCAGCTATAAAAACATCCTGAAGATCATGGCAGAGACCATTATCAATGGCCTACAGATGATGAAGAACGCCTCACAACAACAGACTCAAGAAATCACTTGTGTAATAATGGACAAGATCCTGCAGCAGACCTCAGTTACACAAGAAACAGAATGAGACAAGACAGAGCACAAGAGGACAAACAACGCGACATGGACATACAGACAACCAACAACAGTCGGGTAGTCAAGACACTAGACCATAAAAATCCACAAAAACAACTGCAAGAAGTAGTGGCAACTCAAGATCAACGGAATCATTCAACACAAGAGACAGACAATAAACTTAAGTCAGTGAACCATCACTTGGCCAAGTCCCAAGTCCAAACTGGATTGGTAACTGACAAATTTAAAAAACTCTTCACAAGTCAGCGTCTTTCCTTGTGTAGCTTCTGGGGTTCAATGGCCCCTCAGCCCGCCGGTTAGTCGTATGGTCAAAAAAGGCTTTTGCACGTATGAATCCGGTAATTCTTGGAGGTGTTTGTCAAGGAGGTGTGTTTGTGTAGCGGGAGTGTGTCAACTTTTAAGCGGTCCAATAATTATGATGACTTATAGAGCGCATTCTGAAGTAGAGTTGAAGTAGAACTTCTGGTTGCAATTCTTTTAACCATGTCGTAGCTCAGTCGATTAGGGCAGCGTCTGGGATGCTCTCGGACGTAGGTTCGAACCCTCGTTACGGCCCATATGTATTTGTTCATTTGAGGCATCACGCTATTGTCATTTCTGTGTGTAATGAAGTAAGGGCGAAGAGGTAGAACGGCCTATTGACAGAGCTCGAGTGCATGGGGTAATTGCGTAAAATCATGGTTTGTGTCTCGGAGAGGCTGCAGGATCCAAGTAAAGTCAGAAGAACTTCTGGATGCAATTCTGTTAACCTTGTTGTAACTCAGTCGATTAAGGCAGTGTATGGGATGCTCTCGGACATAGGTTCGAACCCTCGTCACTGCCTTTGTGGATTTGTTCATGCAGGAAATTCTGTAGTTAGTTGGAGATTCTCAAACGGGTGTTCAACTTTACAAACAGAAATGCTATTCAAAATGCTTTGGAACATACTCTTGCTGAACACAGACAACATGTTATACATACAGATTCGAGAACTGCCACTGAAACCTTCCAAAAAGAACACATACGTGATAACATCCATCTGACCACAAACGTCATAGCATTAATGCAAAGATTCAAAAGTCAAGGCCGTCGGGTACTTATCAACTTGGTTCCAAGTCATGTGGGATTAATAGGGAAGGATATTGTACACAAAGTTTCAGAACTTGCAACTAAGAGAAGAAATATAGACATTTACATTTCACAGAGTCCATCACGATTTAAGTGAGTACAGTTAATTTAAATAGAGTAATGCAGAAGATGTACAGTGACCACAACAAAGCAGCAGCAACATCAGGATCTGCGGTTTTGTGCAAGAATTCAACTAACTAGGAACCGCTTATTTTGATAAAAGGAAGCCTTTTATCAAAATACACAAAACATAAGTACACTTATATAGCATCAAGCTTCGATACCCATGTGCATAGGAAATAGGCATACAGGTTCCAGAAGTTGGGAGGAAATGTCAGCACTGTGGAGAAATGCCTGACACACACCACTGAAACATTATCTAACACAGTGCAGTCACAAACCCAATATGATAACTATGATTCAACAGAGCAGAAGAAGTTGTCAAACACATGCAGCATATTCATACTGAAACGAACATACAAGTCATAAATACTCATACTCTGCCTAAATAAAAGAGAAACAAAAACAAGTAACACATAGTGGGCCAGCCAGAGGCTTAAGGCCTATGCCAGAATAACACTGAAACAAATAAAAATAAAAATGTGTTAATCTACTGTACTTTGAAGAGTAGGTGTTAGTTTATTGAGCTTTGAAGGGCAGGTGTAAGTCTACCGAGCTTTGCAGGGCAGGTGTTAGTCTACTGTGCTTTGAAAGTCAGGTGTTAGTCTATTGTGCTTTGAAGGTCAGATGTTCGTCTACCGAGCTTTGAACGTCAGGTATTAGTCTACTGTGCTTTGCAGCGCAGGTATTAGTCAACTGTGCTTTGCAGGGCAAGTGTTAGTCTACTGTGCTTTGAAGGTCATGTGATATTATACTATGCTTTGAAGGTCAGGTCTTAGTCTACTGTGCTTTGAAGGTCAGGTGCTAGTCTACTGTACTTTGAAGGTCAGGTGCTAGTCTACTGTGCTATGAAGGTCAGGTGCTAGTCTACTGTGCTCTGAAGGTCAGGTGCTAGTCTACTGTGCTTTGAAGATTAGATGCTAGTCTACTGTGCTCTGAAGGTCAGGTGCTAGTGTACTGTGCTTTGAAGGTCAGGTGCTAGTGTACTGTGCTCTGAAGGTCAGGTGCTAGTCTACTGTGCTCTGAAGGTCAGGTGCCAGTCTACTGTGCTTTGAAGGTCATGTGCTAGGGTGCTGTGCTCTGAAGGTCAGGTGCTAGTCTACTGTGCTTCGAAGGTGAGGTATTAGTGTACTGTGCTTTGAAGGTCAGGTATTAGTGTACTGTGCTCTGAAGGTCAGGAGTTAGTATACTGTGCTTTGAAGGTCAGGTGTTAGTCTACTGTGCTTTGAAGGTCAGGTGTTAATGTACTGTGCTCTGAAGGTCAGGTATTAGTCTACTGTGCTTTGAAGGGCAATTGTAAATCTACGGTGCTTTGCAGGTCAGATGCAAGTCTACTGTGCTTTAAGGTCAGGTGTTAGTCTTCTAAGCTTAGAAGATCAGGTGTTAATCTTATAAACCTTGAAGGTCAGAAGTGAGCCAACTGTGCTTTGAAGGACAAGTGTTTGTCTACTAAACTTTGAGGGTCAAGTGAGAGAAAACTGTACTGTGAAAAACTGTGAAAACACACACACACACACACACACACACACACACACACACACACACACACACACACACACACACACACACACACACACACACACACACACACACACACACACACACACACACACACACACACACACACACACAAACACACACACACACACACACACACACACACACACACACACACACACACACACACACACACACACACACACACACACACACACACACACACACACACACACACAAACACACACACACACACACACACACACACACACACACACACACACACACACACAAACACACACACACACACACACACACACACACACACACACACACACACACACACACACACACACACACACACACACACACACACACACACACACACACACACACACACACACACACACACACACACACACACACACACACACACACACACACACACACACACACACACACACACACACAACGCGAACAAGGGACACGTTCCTTGGACGCGAACAAGGGGACACAGGTGGAAACTGAGTACCCACATGAGCCACAGAGACGTTAGAAGGAACTTTTTCAGTGTCAGGTTAGTTAACGGATGGAATGCATTAGGCAGTGATGTGGTGGAGGCTGACTCCATACACAGTTTTAAATGTAGATATGATAGAGCCCACTAGGCTCAGGAATCTGTACACCAGTTGATTGACAGTTGAGAGGCGGGACCAAAGAGCCAAAGCTCAACCCCCGCAAGCGCAAATAGGTGAGCACACACACACACACAGGAGGTATCACAGGAAAAGTAAAATAAACACAAATAAGTCATAAATGAAAATCAAACACTCTAACATTGGAAAAATTATTGAAATTGAAATAATTTTCTTTTTCTTTTACAGAATTCTTCAAAATTTTCATGATCATTTAATCATGGTGGTGGTTCTGGACCTAGACGACCGGGGGAAGACCATCATTGGAAACCAGGGACCTATGGCGTTTTAAGACAATCAGATTGGCTAAAACGCGGATCCTCCTTTTTGTTCTGTTAATAGCACCCTGCTGTTCCTGAGAGAGAAACAAACATTATTCTAATCTTACAGTAAACAATAATTATGTAAGTCTCGATTTAAAAAATCTTGCCCAAACGTTCATGATTGTTTTTTAAGTGTACTAAGTAAGATAAGTGTCTTGCTTCACTATCATAAAACACAAGTCTTATATGTGGCATTTTGGGAGAAGCCGGAGTACAGTACTGTATACGTCTGGTGGTTGGTGGGGGGGGGAGGTTGCTGCGATACAACCCCATGTAATTCCAGAGAAGACGGGCACGTATACAACCCTTACAGTCACAATTATATTTTATATAATTATAAAGCAAGTGTGTGAGGATGGGTGGAGCGGACATGCAATACAGGACCAGTGTGAGATGTGGGAGGGCAAGACACAGTCCAGAAGGCAAGTGTGAGACATGGGAGGAACAGCAATCACTTTCGGAATCAACACAGCAAATTTACTGTTTTACCGAAATCCAGCTATAAAAACATCCTGAAGATCATGGCAGAGACCATTATCAATGGCCTACAGATGATGAAGAACGCCTCACAACAACAGACTCAAGAAATCACTTGTGTAATAATGGACAAGATCCTGCAGCAGACCTCAGTTACACAAGAAACAGAATGAGACAAGACAGAGCACAAGAGGACAAACAACGCGACATGGACATACAGACAACCAACAACAGTCGGGTAGTCAAGACACTAGACCATAAAAATCCACAAAAACAACTGCAAGAAGTAGTGGCAACTCAAGATCAACGGAATCATTCAACACAAGAGACAGACAATAAACTTAAGTCAGTGAACCATCACTTGGCCAAGTCCCAAGTCCAAACTGGATTGGTAACTGACAAATTTAAAAAACTCTTCACAAGTCAGCGTCTTTCCTTGTGTAGCTTCTGGGGTTCAATGGCCCCTCAGCCCGCCGGTTAGTCGTATGGTCAAAAAAGGCTTTTGCACGCGGCTGCTCGCAGCCTGACGTATGAATCCGGTAATTCTTGGAGGTGTTTGTCAAGGAGGTGTGTTTGTGTAGCGGGAGTGTGTCAACTTTTAAGCGGTCCAATAATTATGATGACTTATAGAGCGCATTCTGAAGTAGAGTTGAAGTAGAACTTCTGGTTGCAATTCTTTTAACCATGTCGTAGCTCAGTCGATTAGGGCAGCGTCTGGGATGCTCTCGGACGTAGGTTCGAACCCTCGTTACGGCCCATATGTATTTGTTCATTTGAGGCATCACGCTATTGTCATTTCTGTGTGTAATGAAGTAAGGGCGAAGAGGTAGAACGGCCTATTGACAGAGCTCGAGTGCATGGGGTAATTGCGTAAAATCATGGTTTGTGTCTCGGAGAGGCTGCAGGATCCAAGTAAAGTCAGAAGAACTTCTGGATGCAATTCTGTTAACCTTGTTGTAACTCAGTCGATTAAGGCAGTGTATGGGATGCTCTCGGACATAGGTTCGAACCCTCGTCACTGCCTTTGTGGATTTGTTCATGCAGGAAATTCTGTAGTTAGTTGGAGACTCTCAAACGGGTGTTCAACTTTACAAACAGAAATGCTAGCCATTCAAAATGCTTTGGAACATACTCTTGCTGAACACAGACAACATGTTATCATACATACAGATTCGAGAACTGCCACTGAAACCTTCCAACAAGAACACATACGTGATAACATCCATCTGACCACAAACGTCATAGCATTAATGCAAAGATTCAAAAGTCAAGGCCGTCGGGTACTTATCAACTTGGTTCCAAGTCATGTGGGATTAATAGGGAAGGATATTGTACACAAAGTTTCAGAACTTGCAACTAAGAGATAAAATATAGACATTTACATTTCACAGAGTCCATCACGATTTAAGTGAGTACAGTTAATTTAAATAGAGTAATGCAGAAGATGTACAGTGACCACAACAAAGCAGCAGCAACATCAGGATCTGCGGTTTTGTGCAAGAATTCAACTAACTAGGAACCGCTTATTTTGATAAAAGGAAGCCTTTTATCAAAATACACAAAACATAAGTACACTTATATAGCATCAAGCTTCGATACCCATGTGCATAGGAAATAGGCATACAGGTTCCAGAAGTTGGGAGGAAATGTCAGCACTGTGGAGAAATGCCTGACACACACCACTGAAACATTATCTAACACAGTGCAGTCACAAACCCAATATGATAACTATGATTCAACAGAGCAGAAGAAGTTGTCAAACACATGCAGCATATTCATACTGAAACGAACATACAAGTCATAAATACTCATACTCTGCCTAAATAAAAGAGAAACAAAAACAAGTAACACATAGTGGGCCAGCCAGAGGCTTAAGGCCTATGCCAGAATAACACTGAAACAAATAAAAATAAAAATGTGTTAATCTACTGTACTTTGAAGAGTAGGTGTTAGTTTATTGAGCTTTGAAGGGCAGGTGTAAGTCTACCGAGCTTTGCAGGGCAGGTGTTAGTCTACTGTGCTTTGAAAGTCAGGTGTTAGTCTACTGTGCTTTGAAGGTCAGATGTTCGTCTACCGAGCTTTGAAGGTCAGGTATTAGTCTACTGTGCTTTGCAGCGCAGGTATTAGTCAACTGTGCTTTGCAGGGCAAGTGTTAGTCTACTGTGCTTTGAAGGTCATGTGATATTATACTATGCTTTGAAGGTCAGGTCTTAGTCTACGGTGCTTTGAAGGTCAGGTGCTAGTCTACTGTACTTTGAAGGTCAGGTGCTAGTCTACTGTGCTATGAAGGTCAGGTGCTAGTCTACTGTGCTCTGAAGGTCAGGTGCTAGTCTACTGTGCTTTGAAGATTAGATGCTAGTCTACTGTGCTCTGAAGGTCAGGTGCTAGTGTACTGTGCTTTGAAGGTCAGGTGCTAGTGTACTGTGCTCTGAAGGTCAGGTGCTAGTGTACTGTGCTCTGAAGGTCAGGTGCTAGTCTACTGTGCTCTGAAGGTCAGGTGCCAGTCTACTGTGCTTTGAAGGTCATGTGCTAGGGTGCTGTGCTCTGAAGGTCAGGTGCTAGTCTACTGTGCATTGAAGGTGAGGTATTAGTGTACTGTGCTTTGAAGGTCAGGTATTAGTGTACTGTGCTCTGAAGGTCAGGAGTTAGTATACTGTGCTTTGAAGGTCAGGTGTTAGTCTACTGTGCTTTGAAGGTCAGGTGTTAATGTACTGTGCTCCGAAGGTCAGGTATTAGTCTACTGTGCTTTGAAGGGCAATTGTAAATCTACGGAGCTTTGCAGGTCAGATGCAAGTCTACTGTGCTTTAAGGTCAGGTGTTAGTCTTCTAAGCTTAGAAGATCAGGTGTTAATCTTATAAACCTTGAAGGTCAGAAGTGAGCCAACTGTGCTTTGAAGGACAAGTGTTTGTCTACTAAACTTTGAGGGTCAAGTGAGAGAAAACTGTACTGTGAAAAACTGTGAAAACACACACACACACACACACACACACACACACACACACACACACAACGCGAACAAGGGACACGTTCCTTGGACGCGAACAAGGGGACACAGGTGAAAACTGAGTACCCACATGAGCCACAGAGACGTTAGAAGGAACTTTTTCAGTGTCAGGTTAGTTAACGGATGGAATGCATTAGGCAGTGATGTGGTGGAGGCTGACTCCATACACAGTTTTAAATGTAGATATGATAGAGCCCATTAGGCTCAGGAATCTGTACACCAGTTGATTGACAGTTGAGAGGCGGGACCAAAGAGCCAAAGCTCAACCCCCGCAAGCACAAATAGGTGAGTACACACACACACACACACACACACACACGAGGTATCACAGGAAAAGTAAAATAAACACAAATAAGTCATCAATGAAAATCAAACACTCTAACATTGGAAAAATTATTGAAATGGAAATAATTTTCTTTTTCTTTTACAGAATTCTTCAAAATTTTCATGATCATTTAATCATGGTGGTGGTTCTGGACCTAGACGACCGGGGGAAGACCATCATTGGAAACCAGGGACCTATGGCGTTTTAAGACAATCAGATTGGCTAAAACGCGGATCCTCCTTTTTGTTCTGTTAATAGCACCCTGCTGTTCCTGAGAGAGAAACAAACATTATTCTAATCTTACAGTAAACAATAATTATGTAAGTCTCGATTTAAAAAATCTTGCCCAAACGTTCATGATTGTTTTTTAAGTGTACTAAGTAAGATAAGTGTCTTGCTTCACTATCATAAAACACAAGTCTTATATGTGGCATTTTGGGAGAAGCCGGAGTACAGTACTGTATACGTCTGGTGGTTGGAGGGGGGGGGGAGGTTGCTGCGATACAACCCCATGTAATTCCAGAGAAGACGGGCACGTATACAACCCTTACAGTCACAATTATATTTTATATAATTATAAAGCAAGTGTGTGAGGATGGGTGGAGCGGACATGCAATACAGGACCAGTGTGAGATGTGGGAGGGCAAGACACAGTCCAGAAGGCAAGTGTGAGACATGGGAGGAACAGCAATCACTTTCGGAATCAACACAGCAAATTTACTGTTTTACCGAAATGCAGCTATAAAAACATCCTGAAGATCATGGCAGAGACCATTATCAATTGCCTACAGATGATGAAGAACGCCTCACAACAACAGACTCAAGAAATCACTTGTGTAATAATGGACAAGATCCTGCAGCAGACCTCAGTTACACAAGAAACAGAATGAGACAAGACAGAGCACAAGAGGACAAACAACGCGACATGGACATACAGACAACCAACAACAGTCGGGTAGTCAAGACACTAGACCATAAAAATCCACAAAAACAACTGCAAGAAGTAGTGGCAACTCAAGATCAACGGAATCATTCAACACAAGAGACAGACAATAAACTTAAGTCAGTGAACCATCACTTGGCCAAGTCCCAAGTCCAAACTGGATTGGTAACTGACAAATTTAAAAAACTCTTCACAAGTCAGCGTCTTTCCTTGTGTAGCTTCTGGGGTTCAATGGCCCCTCAGCCCGCCGGTTAGTCGTATGGTCAAAAAAGGCTTTTGCACGCGGCTGCTCGCAGCCTGACGTATGAATCCGGTAATTCTTGGAGGTGTTTGTCAAGGAGGTGTGTTTGTGTAGCGGGAGTGTGTCAACTTTTAAGCGGTCCAATAATTATGATGACTTATAGAGCGCATTCTGAAGTAGAGTTGAAGTAGAACTTCTGGTTGCAATTCTTTTAACCATGTCGTAGCTCAGTCGATTAGGGCAGCGTCTGGGATGCTCTCGGACGTAGGTTCGAACCCTCGTTACGGCCCATATGTATTTGTTCATTTGAGGCATCACGCTATTGTCATTTCTGTGTGTAATGAAGTAAGGGCGAAGAGGTAGAACGGCCTATTGACAGAGCTCGAGTGCATGGGGTAATTGCGTAAAATCATGGGTTGTGTCTCGGAGAGGCTGCAGGATCCAAGTAAAGTCAGAAGAACTTCTGGATGCAATTCTGTTAACCTTGTTGTAACTCAGTCGATTAAGGCAGTGTATGGGATGCTCTCGGACATAGGTTCGAACCCTCGTCACTGCCTTTGTGGATTTGTTCATGCAGGAAATTCTGTAGTTAGTTGGAGATTCTCAAACGGGTGTTCAACTTTACAAACAGAAATGCTAGCCATTAAAAATGCTTTGGAACATACTCTTGCTGAACACAGACAACATGTTATACATACAGATTCGAGAACTGCCACTGAAACCTTCCAAAAAGAACACATACGTGATAACATCCATCTGACCACAAACGTCATAGCATTAATGCAAAGATTCAAAAGTCAAGGCCGTCGGGTACTTATCAACTTGGATCCAAGTCATGGGGGATTAATAGGGAAGGATATTGTACACAAAGTTTCAGAACTTGCAACTAAGAGAAGAAATATAGACATTTACATTTCACAGAGTCCATCACGATTTAAGTGAGTACAGTTAATTTAAATAGAGTAATGCAGAAGATGTACAGTGACCACAACAAAGCAGCAGCAACATCAGGATCTGCGGTTTTGTGCAAGAATTCAACTAACTAGGAACCGCTTATTTTGATAAAAGGAAGCCTTTTATCAAAATACACAAAACATAAGTACACTTATATAGCATCAAGCTTCGATACCCATGTGCATAGGAAATAGGCATACAGGTTCCAGAAGTTGGGAGGAAATGTCAGCACTGTGGAGAAATGCCCGACACACACCACTGAAACATTATCTAACACAGTGCAGTCACAAACCCAATATGATAACTATGATTCAACAGAGCAGAAGAAGTTGTCAAACACATGCAGCATATTCATACTGAAACGAACATACAAGTCATAAATACTCATACTCTGCCTAAATAAAAGAGAAACAAAAACAAGTAACACATAGTGGGCCAGCCAGAGGCTTAAGGCCTATGCCAGAATAACACTGAAACAAATAAAAATAAAAATGTGTTAGTCTACTGTACTTTGAAGAGTAGGTGTTAGTTTATTGAGCTTTGAAGGGCAGGTGTAAGTCTACCGAGCTTTGCAGGGCAGGTGTTAGTCTACTGTGCTTTGAAAGTCAGGTGTTAGTCTACTGTGCTTTGAAGATCAGATGTTCGTCTACCGAGCTTTGAAGGTCAGGTATTAGTCTACTGTGCTTTGCAGGGCAGGTATTAGTCAACTGTGCTTTGCAGGGCAAGTGTTAGTCTACTGTGCTTTGAAGGTCATGTGATATTATACTATGCTTTGAAGGTCAGGTCTTAGTCTACTGTGCTTTGAAGGTCAGGTGCTAGTCTACTGTACTTTGAAGGTCAGGTGCTAGTCTACTGTGCTATGAAGGTCAGGTGCTAGTCTACTGTGCTCTGAAGGTCAGGTGCTAGTCTACTGTGCTTTGAAGATTAGATGCTAGTCTACTGTGCTCTGAAGGTCAGGTGCTAGTGTACTGTGCTTTGAAGGTCAGGTGCTAGTGTACTGTGCTCTGAAGGTCAGGTGCTAGTCTACTGTGATCTGAAGGTCAGGTGCCAGTCTACTGTGCTTTGAAGGTCATGTGCTAGGGTGCTGTGCTCTGAAGGTCAGGTGCTAGTCTACTGTGCTTCGAAGGTGAGGTATTAGTGTACTGTGCTTTGAAGGTCAGGTATTAGTGTACTGTGCTCTGAAGGTCAGGAGTTAGTATACTGTGCTTTGAAGGTCAGGTGTTAGTCTACTGTGCTTTGAAGGTCAGGTGTTAATGTACTGTGCTCTGAAGGTCAGGTATTAGTCTACTGTGCTTTGAAGGGCAATTGTAAATCTACGGTGCTTTGCAGGTCAGATGCAAGTCTACTGTGCTTTAAGGTCAGGTGTTAGTCTTCTAAGCTTAGAAGATCAGGTGTTAATCTTATAAACCTTGAAGGTCAGAAGTGAGCCAACTGTGCTTTGAAGGACAAGTGTTTGTCTACTAAACTTTGAGGGTCAAGTGAGAGAAAACTGTACTGTGAAAAACTGTGAAAACACACACACACACACACACACACACACACACACACACACACACACACACACACACACACACACACACACACACACACACACACACACACACACACACACACACACACACACACACACACACACACACAAACACACACACACACACACACACACACACACACACACACACACACACACACACACACACACACACACACACACACACACACACACACACACACACACACACACACACACACAACGCGAACAAGGGACACGTTCCTTGGACGCGAACAAGGGGACACAGGTGGAAACTGAGTACCCACATGAGCCACAGAGACGTTAGAAGGAACTTTTTCAGTGTCAGGTTAGTTAACGGATGGAATGCATTAGGCAGTGATGTGGTGGAGGCTGACTCCATACACAGTTTTAAATGTAGATATGATAGAGCCCACTAGGCTCAGGAATCTGTACACCAGTTGATTGACAGTTGAGAGGCGGGACCAAAGAGCCAAAGCTCAACCCCCGCAAGCACAAATAGGTGAGCACACACACACACACAGGAGGTATCACAGGAAAAGTAAAATAAACACAAATAAGTCATAAATGAAAATCAAACACTCTAACATTGGAAAAATTATTGAAATGGAAATAATTTTCTTTTTCTTTTACAGAATTCTTCAAAATTTTCATGATCATTTAATCATGGTGGTGGTTCTGGACCTAGACGACCGGGGGAAGACCATCATTGGAAACCAGGGACCTATGGCGTTTTAAGACAATCAGATTGGCTAAAACGCGGATCCTCCTTTTTGTTCTGTTAATAGCACCCTGCTGTTCCTGAGAGAGAAACAAACATTATTCTAATCTTACAGTAAACAATAATTATGTAAGTCTCGATTTAAAAAATCTTGCCCAAACGTTCATGATTGTTTTTTAAGTGTACTAAGTAAGATAAGTGTCTTGCTTCACTATCATAAAACACAAGTCTTATATGTGGCATTTTGGGAGAAGCCGGAGTACAGTACTGTATACGTCTGGTGGTTGGTGGGGGGGGGAGGTTGCTGCGATACAACCCCATGTAATTCCAGAGAAGACGGGCACGTATACAAACCTTACAGTCACAATTATATTTTATATAATTATAAAGCAAGTGTGTGAGGATGGGTGGAGCGGACATGCAATACAGGACCAGTGTGAGATGTGGGAGGGCAAGACACAGTCCAGAAGGCAAGTGTGAGACATGGGAGGAACAGCAATCACTTTCGGAATCAACACAGCAAATTTACTGTTTTACCGAAATCCAGCTATAAAAACATCCTGAAGATCATGGCAGAGACCATTATCAATGGCCTACAGATGATGAAGAACGCCTCACAACAACAGACTCAAGAAATCACTTGTGTAATAATGGACAAGATCCTGCAGCAGACCTCAGTTACACAAGAAACAGAATGAGACAAGACAGAGCACAAGAGGACAAACAACGCGACATGGACATACAGACAACCAACAACAGTCGGGTAGTCAAGACACTAGACCATAAAAATCCACAAAAACCACTGCAAGAAGTAGTGGCAACTCAAGATCAACGGAATCATTCAACACAAGAGACAGACAATAAACTTAAGTCAGTGAACCATCACTTGGCCAAGTCCCAAGTCCAAACTGGATTGGTAACTGACAAATTTAAAAAACTCTTCACAAGTCAGCGTCTTTCCTTGTGTAGCTTCTGGGGTTCAATGGCCCCTCAGCCCGCCGGTTAGTCGTATGGTCAAAAAAGGCTTTTGCACGTATGAATCCGGTAATTCTTGGAGGTGTTTGTCAAGGAGGTGTGTTTGTGTAGCGGGAGTGTGTCAACTTTTAAGCGGTCCAATAATTATGATGACTTATAGAGCGCATTCTGAAGTAGAGTTGAAGTAGAACTTCTGGTTGCAATTCTTTTAACCATGTCGTAGCTCAGTCGATTAGGGCAGCGTCTGGGATGCTCTCGGACGTAGGTTCGAACCCTCGTTACGGCCCATATGTATTTGTTCATTTGAGGCATCACGCTATTGTCATTTCTGTGTGTAATGAAGTAAGGGCGAAGAGGTAGAACGGCCTATTGACAGAGCTCGAGTGCATGGGGTAATTGCGTAAAATCATGGTTTGTGTCTCGGAGAGGCTGCAGGATCCAAGTAAAGTCAGAAGAACTTCTGGATGCAATTCTGTTAACCTTGTTGTAACTCAGTCGATTAAGGCAGTGTATGGGATGCTCTCGGACATAGGTTCGAACCCTCGTCACTGCCTTTGTGGATTTGTTCATGCAGGAAATTCTGTAGTTAGTTGGAGATTCTCAAACGGGTGTTCAACTTTACAAACAGAAATGCTATTCAAAATGCTTTGGAACATACTCTTGCTGAACACAGACAACATGTTATACATACAGATTCGAGAACTGCCACTGAAACCTTCCAAAAAGAACACATACGTGATAACATCCATCTGACCACAAACGTCATAGCATTAATGCAAAGATTCAAAAGTCAAGGCCGTCGGGTACTTATCAACTTGGTTCCAAGTCATGTGGGATTAATAGGGAAGGATATTGTACACAAAGTTTCAGAACTTGCAACTAAGAGAAGAAATATAGACATTTACATTTCACAGAGTCCATCACGATTTAAGTGAGTACAGTTAATTTAAATAGAGTAATGCAGAAGATGTACAGTGACCACAACAAAGCAGCAGCAACATCAGGATCTGCGGTTTTGTGCAAGAATTCAACTAACTAGGAACCGCTTATTTTGATAAAAGGAAGCCTTTTATCAAAATACACAAAACATAAGTACACTTATATAGCATCAAGCTTCGATACCCATGTGCATAGGAAATAGGCATACAGGTTCCAGAAGTTGGGAGGAAATGTCAGCACTGTGGAGAAATGCCTGACACACACCACTGAAACATTATCTAACACAGTGCAGTCACAAACCCAATATGATAACTATGATTCAACAGAGCAGAAGAAGTTGTCAAACACATGCAGCATATTCATACTGAAACGAACATACAAGTCATAAATACTCATACTCTGCCTAAATAAAAGAGAAACAAAAACAAGTAACACATAGTGGGCCAGCCAGAGGCTTAAGGCCTATGCCAGAATAACACTGAAACAAATAAAAATAAAAATGTGTTAATCTACTGTACTTTGAAGAGTAGGTGTTAGTTTATTGAGCTTTGAAGGGCAGGTGTAAGTCTACCGAGCTTTGCAGGGCAGGTGTTGGTCTACTGTGCTTTGAAAGTCAGGTGTTAGTCTACTGTGCTTTGAAGGTCAGATGTTCGTCTACCGAGCTTTGAACGTCAGGTATTAGTCTACTGTGCTTTGCAGCGCAGGTATTAGTCAACTGTGCTTTGCAGGGCAAGTGTTAGTCTACTGTGCTTTGAAGGTCATGTGATATTATACTATGCTTTGAAGGTCAGG